>NC_037684.1:7222880-7325528 GCF_003255815.1 Theropithecus gelada
TCAGACCACAGTGCAATCAAACTAGAACTCAGGACTAAGAAACTCAATCAAATCCACTCAACTACATGGAAACTGAACAACCTGCTCCTGAATGACTACTGGGTACATAACGAAATGAAGGCAGAAATAAAGATGTTCTTTGATACCAGTGAGAACAAAGATACAACATACCAGAATCTCTGGGACACATTTAAAGCAGTGTGTAGAGGGAGGGAGATTTATAGCACTAAATGCCCACAATAGAAAGCTGGAAAGATCTAAAATTGACACCCCAACATCACAATGAAAAGAACTAGAGAAGCAAGAGTAAACACATTCAAAAGCCAGCAGAAGGCAAGAAATAACTAAGATCAGAGCAGAACTGAAGGACATAGAGACACAAAAAACCCTCCAAAAAAATCAATGAATCCAGGAGCTGGTTTTTTGAAAAGATCAACAAAATTGATAGACCGCTAGCAAGACTAATAAAGAAGAAAAGAGAGAAGAATCAAATAGATGCAATAAAAAATGATAAAGGGGATATCACCACCGACCCCACAGAAATACAAACTACCATCAGAGAATGCTATAAACACCTCAGTGCAAATAGACTAGAAAACCTAGAAGAAATGGATAATTTCCTGGACACTTACACACTCCCAAGACTAAACCAGGAAGAAGTTGAATCCCTGAATAGACCAATAGCAGGCTCTGAAATTGAGGCAATAATTAACAACCTACCAACCAAAAAAAAGTCCAGGACCAGACGGATTCACAGCCAAATTCTACCAGAGGTATAAGGAGGAGCTGCTACCAGTCCTTCTGAAACTATTCCAATCAATAGAAAAAGAGGGAATCCTCCCTAACTCATTTTATGAGGCCAACATCATCCTGATACCAAAACCTGGCAGAGACACAACAAAAAAAGAGAATTTTAGACCAATATCCCTGATGAACATCGATGCAAAAATCCTCAATAAAATACGGGCAAACAGAATCCAGCAGCACATCAAAAAGCTTATCCACCATGATCAAGTGGGCTTCATTCCTGGGATGCAAGGCTGGTTCAACATATGCAAATCAATAAACGTAATCCAGCATATAAACAGAACCAAAGACAAAAACCACATGATTATCTCAATAGATGCAGAAAAGGCCTTTGACAAAATTCAACAGTCCTTCATGCTAAAAACTCAATAAATTCGGTATTGATGGAACGTATCTCAAAATAATAAGAGCTATTTATGACAAACCCACAGCCAATATCATACTGAATGGGCAAAAACTGCAAGCATTCCCTTTGAAAACTGGCACAAGACAGGGATGCCCTTTCTCACTACTCCTATTCAACATAGTGTTGGAAGTTCTGGCTAGGGCAATCAGGCAAGAGAAAGAAATCAAGGGTATTCAGTTAGGGAAAGAAGAAGTCAAATTGTCCCTGTTTGCAGATGACATGATTGTATATTTAGAAAACCCCATCATCTCAGCCCAAAATCTCCTTAAGCTGATAAGCAACTTCAGCAAAGTCTCAGGATACAAAATTAATGTGCAAAAATCACAAGCATTCTTATACACCAGTAACAGACAAACAGAGAGCCAAATCATGAACTTCCATTCACAATTGCTTCAAAGAGAATAAAATACCTAGGAATCCAACTTACAAGGGATGTAAAGGACCTCTTCAAGGAGAACTACAAACCACTGCTCAGTGAAATAAAAGAGGACACAAACAAATGGAAGAACATACTATGATCATGGATAGGAAGAATCAATATCGTGAAAATGGCCATACTGCCCAAGGTAATTTATAGATTCAATGCCATCCCCATCAAGCTACCAATGACTTTCTTCACAAAATTGGAAAAAACTGCTTTAAAGTTCACATGGAACCCAAAAAGGGCCCACATTGCCAAGACAATTGTAAGGCAAAAGAACAAAGCTGGAGGCATCACGCTACCCGACTTCAAACTATACTACAAGGCTACAGTAACCAAAACAGCATGGTACTGGTACCAAAACAGAGATATAGACCAATGGAACAGAACAGAGCCCTCAGAAATAATACCACACATCTATAGCTATCTGTTTTTTGACAAACCCGACAAAAACAAGAAATGGGGAAAGGATTCCCTATTTAATAAATGGTACTGGGAAAATTGGCTAGCCATAAGCAGAAAGCTGAAACTGGATCCTTTCCTTACTCCTTATACGAAAATTAATTCAAGATGGATTAGAGACTTAAATGTTAGACCTAAAACCATAAAAACCCTAGAAGAAAACCTAGGTAATGCCACTCAGGACGTAGGCATGGGCGAGGACTTCATATCTAAAACACCAAAAGCAATGGCAACAAAAGCCAAAATTGACAAATGGGATCTAATTAAACTAAAGAGCTTCTGCACAGCAAAAGAAACTACCATCAGAGTGAACAGGCAATCTACAGAATGGGAGAAAATTTTTGCAATCTACTCATCTGAAAAAGGGCTAATATCCAGAACCTACAAAGAACTCAATCAAATTTACAAGAAAAAAACAACCCCATCAAAAAGTGGGCAAAGGATATGAACAGACATTTCTCAAAAGAAGACATTTATATAGCCAACAGACACATGAAAAAATGCTCGTCATCACTGGCCATCAGAGAAATGGAAATCAAAACCACAATGAGATACCATCTCACACCAGTTAGAATGGCAATCATTAAAAAGTCAGGAAACAACAGGTGCTGGAGAGGATGTGGAGAAATAGGAACACTTTTACACTGTTGGTGGGATTGTAAACTAGTTCAACCATTGTGGAACACAGTATGGTGATTCCTCAAGGATCTAGAACTAGAAATACCATATGGCCCAGCCATCGCATTACTGGGTATATACCCAAAGGATTATAAATCATGCTGCTATAAAGACACATGCACACGTATGTTTATTGTGACACTATTCGCAATAGCAAAGACTTGGAATCAACCCAAATGTCCATCAGTGACAGACTGGATTAAGAAAATGTGGCACATATACACCATGGAATACTATGCAGCCATAAAAAGGATGAGTTCATGTCCTTTGTAGGGACATGGGTGCAGCTGGAAACCATCATTCTCAGCAAACTATCGGAAGAACAGAAAACCAAACACCGCATCTTCTCACTCATAGGTGGGAATTGAACAATGAGATCACTTGGACATGGGAAGGGGAACATCACACACCAGGGCCTATTATGGGGAGGGGGGAGTGTGGCGGGATGGCATTGGAAGTTATAACTGATGTAAATGGCGAGTTGATGGGTGCTGACAAGTTGATGGATGCAGCACACCAACATGGCACATGTATACATATGTAACAAACCTGCACGTTGTGCACATGTACCCTAGAACTTAAAGTATAATAAAAAAAAAAATGAAAAAAAAAATTCCTGCCCTGCCCATTTCACAATGACAATGGATGTGGCTTTTGACTAAATGCAGCCAGGATTTAGCCAGCATTAAGTATATACCAGGCATCCTTCTCAGTCTGAGGAGAGGGGCTTATAAAGGAGAATCGCACAATATCCCTGTCTTTAAGTGATTCATTTAGTGCAAACAGGACAGATGGAAGTGGTGAATGGTGCTTTATATTTTAATAGCATCTTAGTGCTTTCTCATTCTTTGTTTCATGAAAGCATTGATGGCTGTCTGAAGTAAGCAGAACAAATATTCTTATTCTCATTTGATGAGAGAAGAAACTAAGGTTTCAACGAGTAAAGTCCCTCACTGAGTGATGATAATAACATCTAAAGTCTGCACCCACAATTCATTTGCACAGGGTTTTCATATGTGTCATGTCATCAAGTCTTCAAAACATCCCTGCGTGGTAGGCCTTATTACTATTAGACCTGTATTGTAGACGAGAAAAGAAACACGGCCAGATTGTCAGTTCCTGGAGAGAAGAAACCAGATCATCTTCATCTATGTATTCTTAGCACCAAAAATGGCATGAAGCAATAAAAGCGGCTTGTAGCAGATGCTTTTTGTGTCCTGCCCATTCTGCCTTGGACTTAACTGTTTTAGTGCGCACTGGCCCCGTTTCCAACCATTGGCACCTGCATTTCTTTATCCAAGGGCTCTCTCTGATAGCCTAGAGCCCTTGTTGGCCAGAAGTGCTAGAAAGTAGGTGCTCCTCAGGAGTTGCCCTCCACCAAAGACTCCCTCTTCTGGTGAGAGAACTCCAAGTGCGTGCTCCACCCTGGCTCCTGGAGATCCCAATGACCCATGGTGCCGACTTGATTAATAATGTACCTGGTTTTGGTTGTTTTTCTTATCTGTCTTTTTTCCCTGTTTTCCTATCTGTGTTTCTTGGGATCATCTCCCAAATAAACAATTGTCCTTTTTTTCAAGGTCTGCTTCTAGAGGAGCCAGACTAAGACTGGGTTCAGTGATGGCTTATGGGGTGAGTGGATGAGTGAATGGAGAAGTGAGAGACTGTCCTATCCCCTGACACCCTGACTGGGGGAGGTAAAGGGAAGAGTGTTGGTTATAACCTTGTTGTGTTTGTTTCATGAGGACTGAGGTGGGTTTGGGAAGGTGCAACTTACCTGCTGGTATTGGTGTGAAGACACAGAAGAAAAATATTACAAATCTGTTACTGAAGGTTAAAGTCAAGAGCATGATTCCAGGCAGGGTAATCTATCTGCGATGCTTAGATCTCCTCCTCTGGCCATCTAGTTCTCTTAGAACAGAATCCAAGCTCCTTACTCAGGGCTTGCCACCCTCTCCAACCCATCCCAGACTCGGTGCCGCAGTCCTACATCTTCTGCTCCCTGAGCACCTGGAGAACATCCCTCCCTTGGGACACCTTCATTCTTGCTGGCACTTTGCCAGGAATGCTCTTTCCCTCAGAGCTTTGCTTGGCTTACTTTTTCTGTTTCCTTCAGGTTTCAACTTCAAAGTGACCTCCTTAGAGGTTGGTTTGCTGACCAACAAAGTCAGTCACTCCCTATCTCATCACCTTATTCTATTTTTATCATAAAATTTGTATTTGCAGAACATTTGATTATTATTATTGTTGTATTTATTATTATTAATGATTTGTTCTCTATCTAAAACTCAGGATCTATGAAAGACATGGTCAGTCTTGTTGACTGATGTTGTCTCAGCTCTTAGAACAGGGCCTGGCACATAGCAGATGCTCAATACATAACTGTTGACTGAAAGAATGAAGGATAAGCTAAGGAGATGACAGTGATGGGCAGAGGTGTGCAGGAGTTCCAATTGTCCATGGTGCTGACTTGATTCATAGTGTGCTTGTTTTTGGTTACTTTCCTTCCCTGTCTCATTTCCCAACTTTCTCTATCTGTGTTTCCAGGGTGAGTGCATTTGGCTGCCTTCTAATGCTCTGTTGTGTATTTATTTGGACTAGCTGCTTGTCTTTAAAGGGACTGTATGAGTTGGTGGCAGGTTATGTGAATGGCCCAAGATCACTCTTAGAGGTAGGAGAGCCAGAACTCAAGCCTCAAAGCCCAGGAAGCCCACCCTCTTAGCTACCATCCTACATGGCATCCGTTGGGGTTTACTCACTATCCCTGAAATAAGACTTTCTGACCCTTTCTCCCAGTCTTCTGCCATGTCACAGAGATAGAGGCTATTAATCTTGTTCCTGGGATATTTAAAACGTTATTTATAAATTGTTTCAGTTTTGTCTTTTGTCAACTTATGAGCAAGTCTGTAGGTCAGCCATACAAATAATTTGCCCTTGTGGGGGGGAAAAAAACCCATGTTGCATAAAAAGGAATGTCCCACCTTAAAGCCTCTAGACTATGGTTTTTCAGTCTCACCACTATTGACATTTATAACCAGATTATTCTTTGTGACAGGGGACTGTCCTGTGCATTTTAGGATGTTTAGCAGCATCCCTGCCCTCTATTCACCAGACGCCAGTAGCTTCCCCTACTTATGACAAGCAAAAATGTCTCCAGGCACTGCCAATTGTCCCCTGGGGGCCAAAACTGCCACCACCTAAGAACCACTGCCTTGAGATACAGGAGGGCAGGTGCCGTGTTTGTTTTGCTTATGATTGTGTCCTTAGTGCCTGGCCCAAGTTAAGTGCCCCATAAATATTTGTTGGGCAACAGGATGAATAAATGAGTGAATAGTGAGTGAATGAATGAATGAACATAGCCAGTGTTGTTGGACTGAATTTCCTGAATCCCCTGACCTCGTCAGCTGCTCACTTTCTTTGTTTTCCAACATCATGTCATCTGCTGACCTAACTGACCAGTCACAGTTCTGGTGTAATTATTCACCTGGCTTCCCATAAACCATGTCCAAATGGGGAACAACTGACTTGGTCCGTTTTGGCCTTGAGCACAGAATCCAAAAACCTCTAACTTTAACCCTGAAGTGGAAGAGGGAAAAGAGACAGAGTGCAGGAGTGTAAGCAGCAAATGCTCCCACCCACTGGGAGTCATTTACAGTCTCGGGAATCCAATTAACAGTTTCTGAGTGGCCACTTTCCCCACATCTCCCATGTTTCTCCATCTCACAGACACCGGTGAAGCCGGTACCCATTAGGCAACATTACTCTGTATAATGAAACAACTCTACTGAAATCCCAAATAAGAAAATGGGAGGCTTCTATGAGACTTTAAGCTGCTCAAGTTCACTCAGCCTCAGCTAATGAAAATATGAGCTGCCTCTGAGCTGAGCCTACTTCCTCACGTGGTCCAGCAAATATCCTAATATCTCCAGATTCCTTCCTGCCTTCTAAATTGTGTGCATCACATCTTACATTTGCGAGTTATCTATGATGTCTGCAAGATTAAACCACCATGAAAACTCTCCATCTGCACTCTCATCCCCTCCACCCCCCAACCCAGGCTGCCAGGCTGAGCTAGAATGCCTGAGACTGTGAAAGCTCAGCCCATATGGGTGAGACTGGAGGCCAGCTGCAGACCTTTCAGTGTGCAATTCTCTCCCATCTCTATTTGCATTGCACATGCTGAGGGATTGAATTTCATTTCAAGTCCTGGCTGAGTGAGCACCTTCTACTTAGCAGGAAATACGGGGGCAGACAACAAAGAGGGGGGCTTGGCCCTGCCCTCCAAGGGAAAGCCTCACCCTTCATAACAAAGGCCACACCCGTCATGTGCAGAGGCCTTGCCTAGATGCTCCCTATGCACCCTCCCAGGAATTCCTCAAAAGAAAACAGGCTTGGGCAGGTACCCTTGTTTCCCACTTGAGAAACTAGTGGGCTTTGAGTCAGTCATGAAGCTACTACCTAGAGGGATTTGACTCATGCTAGACTCTTCCCCAAATCAGTTTGTGGCTTTCAGACTTTGACCAGGAAGACAGACGTTTGATGACTTAGGTGTCTACTGCAAGGCAGGATGAAAGAAATGCCAAATAAAGGTATAAGCAATGCCCTGTCAGGTACAGAGACAGAGGGAATTAATTCACGTGGAGGACTTAATGAGTCCAGGCTTGAAGAACAAAGAGGATTTTTAGCAGTGGAAAATGGGACAGTTCCAGGGGTGACGGATAGCATGTGTGACAGCACAGAAGTGTGTGGCCCTTCCGAGGACCAAGGGGTTTGTGGAGAGAGTAGTTAGTAGAGGGATGTGGCTGAAGGTGATGCAGCTGTGTGTTGGACCCAGCTTGCATAAGCTCAGGCGAGCTGTGCTCATGTTTCCCAAATTGGTGTTTGGTGATATCATGTTGATGGCTTCCAGTCAGCCATGGAGGGGGCATTTACACCACGGAAATGTGCACTCAGGACTCCTCCCCTCCCTGAAAGCTGGTCATTAAACATTAACCAGCACACACTAGGTATTGGGGGACATCACCACCAAGGTGACCCCAGGGATCTGAGTCTCAAGCAAAAGCGGGTTAATAACGCTATTGATGAAGACAGGGCTCCAGGAAGTTGAGGCTGGTGGTTAGAAATTCAGATCTGTAGTTTAGAAAACCAGAGATGACTGGTTCCCTTCCCTTTTCTTTTTGTCCCAGGAAAGTGAAAATGCCCTATCTGAGTAAAGACAGAATAAAGTAAACATCTCTGTAAATGAAAAAAAAAAAAAAAAAAAAAAAAAAATCAAAGTGAAGATCTGACCTGCTGGGGATTCTCAGCAGGGAAACAGGCAGAGCAGGCAGCCCCGTTCATCTATTCCCAATATTGCATTATCTCAAACTCACTTATCAGAATTCTCTCACCACAGATCAGCACTTTGCCTCCTCCATTACCAGCTAATCCAAATGGACCTGGTGCTAACTTAATTTCCAGGATAATGGAGTCCTGATCTATTTGCACAATTGGCTTTTGCATCCCGACAGTATTTGCTGAATCCTTAAAATCAATGAGGCTGCTCTAGACCACCAGACCCTCCCTCCCAGTGAAGACAGGTTCCAGGATCTCCCTAGTGCCTGACTGCCTATATTAAACACCTACAGTACACCAGCTCCATGCTGGGTGCCTGGTGTGGATCCTATCTGATCCTCACCATGGCCCAGGAAGGGTGACTTCCGTTTTACAGAAGAGGAAACAGGAGTCTCAAGAAGGGCAGAACTTTGCCCAAAGTTACACAGGTAGCAAGCGCCAGAGCTAGGATGAGATTCCCTGTCTGTCTCTAAGGCTCCTACTCTTTGAATTACATTTGGTTAGTATGTGTGGTAGGCTGGATAACTGTCCACAAAGATATCCATATCCTAATCCCTGAAATCTGTGAATATTGCCTTATAAGGCAAAGGGAACCTGGGAAATGTGGTTAAGGTAAGCTCCTTGAGATAAGGAGATTATCCTGGATTATCTGGGTGATCCCAATGTAATCCCGAGGGTCCTTGTAAGAGGGAGGCAGAAGAGATGTGACCACAGAAGAGGAGATGGCACCTGATGATGGAAGCAAAGATTGGAGTGATGTGGCCACAAACCAAGGAATGTGGCGGCCCCTAGAAGCTAGACAAGGAAGGAATGAATTCTCCTAGGGAGCCTTCAGAAGGGGCCAGCCCTGCTCACACCTTGATTTTAGACCTGCAAGACTCCTTTCAGACTTCTGGCCTCCAGAACTGTAAGAGAATAAATTTCTGTTGTTTTAAGCCACTAAGCTCGTGAGAGCAGCAACAGGAAACTGACACACTTTCCAAAGTAAGAGGAAGAGAAATGAATCAAGACATCAATATGAGAAAGGAATGGAGTGTGAGAAGCATGTGTCAAGGGCAAGAAAGGAATGGGCTGGCCTGCAGGTGTCCTTGGCTCTCTCCAAGCACAGGAGGTCTGAGCAGGGGCCTCTGCTCCCTCCCCTTTCCCTTATCCTACTCCTTCTAGCCATATTGGCTTCAATTTGAAACAATGCATTCTATAATTAGGACAAGTATTCCTTTGACCCCTAATGGATGAAAAGGAGGCAACTGAGTGACAGAAGCCAGCGCAGGCTCAAGCACTGGAGTTCTGTCTCAGCTCTGCCAGCCACCTGCTCTGTGATCTTGGATAAAATGCTTTATTTCTCTGAACTGCTGTAAGTGTCGCGACTTCTCAGATCCCGCCCTCAGATTTTTATATCTATGTGCTAAGCAAACTAATCGTATAAACACAGTTTGGGTAGAATATTGAGCCCATCAAAAGAGCATCCAAAACACACTCTGTGCAGACTATTTGCATTCAGCTTTTATGCAAGTAGGTCTTGAGGCTCCTTGTGTAAGCCTCTCAAAGCTTCAGTCTTGATAACCATCCCACAGGGGGAAGCTCCAATGCACATTAATTTGGGAAGATTTCTCTGGCTGCCAGGGCCAGCAGGTGGGCATAGACTGGTCCTAAGAACTGAAGGTGGAAAAAAACCTTGCTTGGAAAGACCAGAAATAAGCCCTGGAGGTCTGCAAATCTGAAGGCTCTGAAAATGAGTTTGTAGGAATAAAAGGGGCTGGCAGTTTCAGGGAAGGGAAGGAAATGATGATGGGTTCAGCAGTGAGTGTGCTAAAGGCCAGAACTGTCAGAGTTATCATGGGCCTGTTATTTTAGCCGTTGGAAGCTGGGCCTTGCAACAGTGATGAGATAGGCCTGGGAGTGAAGCTCAGTGGTTATAGCATGGCTTAACTGAAAGACTATGACCTAGGTTTCTGATGGCTTAGTCCCTAGTTGAAGTCCCGTTACCGTCATCCTGGGGTCTCCAAGTGTCTTAAATGTTTCAACTTTAGCTTTCTGATCTGCCAACTGGGTGAGTGATAAGAGCTCTGTGGAGCTGACGAGCTCCCCTTCTTTTCCCCTTTCCCCTTCTTTCTACCCAGGCTGGGTGTTCCAGCTGCCGATCTCACTGATTCTTAGTTTGTATCTCTGGAAAATGGGTTTACTCATGAGAAGGTTGATGGAAGGTTTAATGAGACAGGAAAGGTAAGAGGTCCAAGCCCTGGAATACAGATTCTCTCCCTGGCCCCTCTGGGCATTCTCACAAGTTAAGAGAATAACAAGATATGATCAATAACCCAGAGATATGACACCCAGAGGACAGTGTGCTGCTGCTATTCTTTCTGAGGGGGGCTGAGCCTATGTGACAGGTGATCCTTGATGGGAAAATGTGCATGCCTCCCTGAGCCCACCTGGCTGTTGTTCTGCCAAGTGCAGGGTCAAGTTCCTGTCCATCTCTCATGCCCAGGGTAAGCATGGCATGCACAATGACTGGGACCTAAATGGCAAAAAGCCTGCTATCCAAGCTCAGAAACATCCCTGGCTCCCATGAGGCCTCTGCCAGCAGCTCCAGGGACCCAGCAATAAATTAAAATGTCAGCATGATATGGGGTCAGGTGCTACATCCCGCCAAGACTACACCCTCTTACTTGTACCCTTGACTGTCTCCTCCCCAAGACGCTCCTCTTTTTCAGATGCATAATACGACATTGGGCTGATGGTCTGAAGGCTGACTTCTCAGTGGCTGCACCCTTCTAAGGGAATAGGTGAATCTGCTCATCCTCTCTGTCCTCTGGGGCTGGCAGGCATTTTGTATGTGTGGATGGCGGTGGTACATTAGAGCTCCCTGGCACCAGGCTCCTAAATCTACCCCTTTATCCTTCAGTTGGTGCTGGTTAATGTGCCTGGGAAGCATACCATCACCTTCAATCTCAAAGCTTAAATCAGCGCCTCAAACCTTACTGTACATATGAGCTACTTGGAAATCTTGTTGAGATGCAGATTCTGATGTGATAGGTCTGGGGTGGCCTGAAACTCTGCCTTTAAAACAAGTTCCCAGGTGATGCCGATGCTTGATCCCAGAGTCGCAGGGACCTAAGGGGTCACCTGGAGGGAATGACAGAAACCGCAGGGCTCAAGAAGAAGGAAACTAAAATTGCCTGTCTGCTGCATGCCAGCTGCTGTGCTAGGTGGGTGAAAGTAGCCACTTTCTTAATCCTCCCAATAGACTTGCAAGGAAGGGATTAGGAGCCTAATTTCACAGACCGGGGAACAGAAACTCAGGAGCTACAGACATACACCCAGAGTCACACAGTTGGCAAAAGGAGGCAAGGGTTGAATTCTTGTGTCTGGCTCATGTTCACTTTCTCTACTAAGAGGCTTCCCTATACATGAAGATGAAGCCCTGTCGCAATTCACAAATGAGGAAATACACCGAGTAAGTAAACATACGGAAGATGCTTGGTCTCACACTCTTCATCCAAAATGAAAAGCAAAACAGTGTGAAATGATCTCTCACCAGTCAAAATAGAATAGATATTTTAAAAGAATGATTGCATGTGGGGAAAGGTATGGTGAAATGGGGATTCTCATATGATTCTGGGGAGAGGGTAAATTTGGGCAACGATTGGAAAACAGATGGCACCTATCAAATGCCTTAAAATGTTCCTGTTCAGTAATTATGCTTTTGGGAATCTATCCTAAAAAGTCTTGAAATTATGTATCCCAGCACTATCCAGGATAAAGAAGTAGTAGAAAGAATTTAAATATCTGACAGTAGAAGAATGAGATGTAATTTGTGAAACATCCACACAATGGAGTTTTATGTAGTCATTGAATTATGTGTATGTAATACCGTGGAAATGTTAATGTTATAAAGGAAGAAAGTGGCTTGCAAAATGATACACAGAGAATAATCTAAAACTGATATTTAAAAAATCTAAAACATTAAGCCTAGACAGAGAAAAAAGCCTGACAGAAATTAAACCAGTACATTAGTGGTTAGGTTTTGTTTCTGGAATTATGAACCGTCTTTTAAATGTATTTTCTCAAATGTTTTAAATATACATGTGACTTTTGTAGTGATTTTTTAAAAATATCCTTTCAATTAAACTTCGGTCTACAGCACTTAATCCAATGACCTAAAAGTCAAATGTACACTAAAATTGCATAAACTATTCCTATTTTCTTATTGAATCACATGATAATTTCAGGAGACAAGTGACCTTCACTTTTGATTGACCATTGATTGGCAGTAGTTTCAATTTCTCTGTCCTCAGCTTCTATCATGATTAGGTTGGTGCATCAACCTAACAAATGTGTCATGATGTCTAAGCAAAAACTCTAACGTCATCTAGAGAGTGATACATTAACAAAACCATATGAGGGATAATCCATTCATTCAACTGGCTGTGCTCTACGGATGCTGAGACGGAAGGCAGTTTGCAAGTGGCCCACAGTCTGGAAGGGGAGAGAAACCAATCAACTCCTGCTGTCTGGAGCGAGCAGAGGCTTTCAGGGCTAATCAGCACAGAGCATACTGCAGCGGACTGAGAAGATAAGATGTCCTGAATGACAAGGAGGTGTTAGGCAAGGAAGGGACAGGAAGCTGCTCCAAGCAGAGTTTGCAAAGAGTTGAAGGGGAGACATTGACATTGAGAGCATGGTGGTTTCAAGGAGCCACCCCAAGGTGTGGCCTGGCATAAGGGTGCTACGCTTGGGGGAGGGAAGAACTGAGTTGGGAATGGCTGGAATCATCAGGGACTATAGATGCCATGTGGTGGGGTTTTCATTTTATTTGAAAGGTGATGGGGAACCCCAAGAGGGTTTTAAAGAAGAGAGGATCATGACAGAATTAGACTTTAATGAAGATCACTCTGGCTGCAGAGTGGAAGTGAGACGGTGGGTGGTTCAATTGACAGTGTGGGTGAGCAAAGAGAAAACCAGTCAGGGGGTTGTTTGAATAATTAAGGTGAGAAACAATGAGAACAATGAGGGGGTGGCCTTAGGGAGAGGGAGGCAGTGGGGAGGGAGATTTAGCTGGTAAATCAGTAGCTACAGGTCTTGAAAATTAATTGGATGTGGAGGGTTAGGGAGAGAGAGGAACTCCCAGTGACAGTCAGAATATTTGTAATTGCTAATTTATGTGTTTCTGCAGGCTCGAATGTTACAGTAAATTAAAGGATAGTTTGAGTGAACAAAATATAATTTAGACACAATCTTTCAGGAGACTGTATATATTACTACACACACACACACACACACACACACAATGTAAGTGCATTCACTGACTAGATGCCCATATCTTATCCATAAGCAATTGTAAAGATGTAGAGGCCGATTCCTTCCTTTCTGGAGCCTCTGGAAAGCTCCCGGCTAGCATTCAGTGCCTTTGCACTGGAGAGAGCAAAGCCAAGACTTTGGCTTAGTGTAATGAGAGCCCCTGCTCTTGGACAGCAAAAGGCACTGTTTCCTAGAGGCATTTCCTTTTGACAGATGGTTACCCCAAATGGATGTGGGATATGAAGGGTGGCGAGAGAGAGCTACAAAAGTTCAGTGGTTTCTGGGAAGCTCTCAGGCATGTAAGGCTGAACTTCTCTCTGCAGGAGACCTTCCTTCAAAGGCAGAAGAGAATCGTGATGTTGTGATTTGCTTTTGTATATTTGTGAAAGGCACACATACACAAACACATACGCACACACCCATTTTGCAGATGAGGCTCTGCACGATTGCGTAGTCTAGTTCCCATCATGACACTTGTTGTGGCTGAGCCAGCCCAGAGCCTGAGTCTTTGGCTCTTGAACCCTCGCCCTTTCCCATAGGCTGTGCTGAATGCCTTTAAACATTCTGTGTCTACCACTCCCCTGGAGTAGCACCTTGTAAATTAAAGAAAGGAACTGACAGCTTGGGTTGTAGAAAGAGCCCAGACCAACTCCAGACAGAGCTGAATCCAGGTTCCCTCTCATCCTGGTGACCCTGGGCTTGTCCTGTTTGAACTTCGGGTTTCTTCTCTGTAAATCAGGGATAACAGCATCACCTTGTAAGCCTGGGAGGATTAAACGAGATAATGCAGGTAAAGTGCGCAGTACATGGTAGGTAGTCCATGCCTGTTTCTTCTTTACTCTTTCGCTGCGGAGACTTTTAGAGCAGTGAGGCTCTCCCTCTGGCTCATGGGTGTGCTAAGTAGCAGCTCCCCTCTGGGTCTTGAGAAAAGGGACCCAAAATGACAGGTCCAGCTCTGTCTGACATTCCACACTGTGCACAGAAGCCCTCTTGGGGTAACCCAGCCCTGTGATATTTCTGTATAGTAGTATGGTAATTTCTGCAGCAAAACCTCCCGTAATGGCAAAGACAAAGTCTTCTTTGCTACGTAGTGCAATTCATGCTTTTAAATGTTTTTATTTAAAATAAATTGGCCGTGCTGTTGACTCTGGCACAGAACTGTGGGCTGTGTTCTCAGTCTGCCCCTCTGCAGTGCAACGGCTGCCTCAGAGTGAAGTTCACATCCCATCCCTGGGAATCTAGAAGCCTGGCTGGGGCTGGGCTGGAAGTGGCTTCCTGATGCTGTGGGGCAGTCCCAGGTCTGGGGTGCAGAGAATTGGGCTCGACACGTGCTTCCTACTGCTTCTGGGAAAGCCCTCTGACTGTTCTGCTCAGCTGACAGCCTGTGTTCCATTCATCTGAGCATTCTCAAGTCGAGCCCAGTGCCCGGCACAGTGGAACTCAAAGTCTGTTGGGTGAATAAGTCTCTGCTTCACCTTCCCTAAGAGGTGGGTAATAACTCCTGCCTTGAAGGACTGCAATAGAGATGCAGAAGAGAATATGCCAAAGGTTGTGCCTGGTTCATAGTAGATGCCTATTACGTGGGAGCATCCATTATCATTCTTATCATTATTATAAGTTGAGCACTGCTGGGTTGGAGGTGGGAGCAGGAGCATGATTCTATCCTATGGTTTGTGGCAGCAGCATGCCTCACACACAGTAGGTGTTCAGTCAATGACAGTGGACTTAAAAACCCATTTTCCCTTTTGCCTCCAGCAGGGATGGTAAATCCGATCAGGTTGTTGTTTGGGGCATCTCTCCTCCCTCCTCCCTCCCTCCACTCTCCTCTCCTCATCACTTCACCTCTTCAGGTGATAACCGCAGGGGGCTACTGTATTTGATGACTCTGGATCTGCCACCCGTGTTTTCCAACTGCACCCGTGGAAGGGAGAGCCGAACTGGGCTGGGCGAATTATTTTTGGTATTTTCTCCGGTTATTCTGATCTCTAACATTTTGCAGTGGGTGGTGAGAGCTGGTGATTTTCCTTTCTTTTGTGCAAACGAGACCAGAATAAACAGCATAGGGTGAGTCACTTCAGATTCTTAGCGCTTCAATTACTTAAAAACTCCAGGGCCTGATGAAGCTTAGAATGTCACCTTCTCCAGAACAGCCACAAGCAGATGGGAAATGTTCCATATTCTAAGTAGTTGATGGCTTCCCGGCACAGGAAATCTGCTACTAGCTAGCTACTAGTGCCCAGAGAGAAGAGGCAGAAAGGCAAACCAGCATTCAGAAGGCAGTCCCCCTCGATGCCAAGCACTTTACACACATTACTTCATATCTTACTTCATTTAATCTTCACAATGACCTGATGAAGTAATACACTTAATGCCTATGAGGTAATAAATAACAGCCCCAATACATATTTCCTGCCTCCTTGGTAGAAATCAGGTCCACTCTCAGCATGTTATATTCATTATCTCCTTGAAGCCTTCCAACAACCCTATGACAGTCATTGCTGTCTCCGCTTCATAGATGAGAACAACGAAGCTCAGACCAGCAAATGAGAAAACCAAAAATTGAACCTGAGTCCTTCTGCCTTTAAAGCCCATAGTTTTAAGCCCCTGCATTTCCCAAACTGTGTCCTGAGGGACTCTGGGGTCTTCTGAGGTGCTATGGGTATTGTCAGATATGGGGGAAAAGGTTCGGTGGTTCAAATGGCGTGGGTATTTTGGCTTGCATAAAATCCTGCTACCGGAGTAGGCACACAAGTTCCTGGGTGGTCTATGTTAGAGAAAATCGTTGTTTCTGTTGAGCATAGTCAAGTCTCTGACTTGCTAAATCATGCAAACCATTTGTTCATTCCCAGGATGTTCTCAGGGTCCCCTGGGCTCTGCGGAGCAGCGTCATGGGCACGCCACACTGTTCCCTGCCAGAGGATCCACAGAACAGTGCAGATGTCCCATGGGGGTTAAGTCTCCAGGGAAAATATTCAATCAGTAAAAAGCAGTATTTAAAAAATTACTGTCATGACAAAGGAACACCATTTTCTTGACTACCCCTGCTAACGTCTAGCAGTCCTGCTAATGTCTCATATGGCACTGTTAGTGGAAGAGACATGAAGAGATCCCCTAGCTTAACTCTAGAATAGAGACCAGAGCCTTTGCCCCACCTCTGGCCTCCCCAACTGATCTTTCAGACTGTGTTTACATGCCTCCAGGGATAGGGAGCTGGCTACCTCACAAAGCATCCTGTGCTACACAGAAAACAGCTGTTGGAAAGGTCTTCCTTCTATTGACATGAAATATACTTCCAGCAGTTCTTGCACAGTGGCCCCTTTTGCCTCTGAGAGCTCTAAAAAAGTGTGAAGGCCACTGTCAGACCCCGAGAGTCTCCTTTCTCCTTGCTAAACATCCCCACTTCCTCACCGACGTGGTTTCCAGCCCCTTGGGAGAAGTGAATACACCTGGAAACGACAGGGGCCTTGAGGCTTTGGGTCCAAATCCTGGATCTCCTAACTATTATAGCATCTGTATGACCTTGGTCAATTCATTTAATTTTTCTAGGTTTCAGTGTCTTTATCTATGGAAAAATATATACATATTTACTGGGTAGAATTTTTTGAGGATTAAATAAGCTAATGTGTACAAAGCACCAGCCTAATTCCTGGTCAACACATGTTATTGATCTCGCCTCTCCATCTCTCCACTTCCTCCACCTTTCTAGTATTCTCCTCTGTAGAAGCGTGTTACTATCCCCCATGAGATGCTTAAAGAATTCCAGGCGTAGGGCCGGGCGCCGTGGCTCATGCCTGTAATCCCAGCACTTTGGGGGGCCAAGGCGGGAAAATTGCTTGATCTCAGGAGTTTGAGACCAGGCTGGGTAATATGATGATACCTTGTCTCTAAAAAGAAAAAATTCAAAAATTAACTGGGCATGGCGGTGCATGCCTGTAGTTCTAGCTACTCTGGAGGCTGAGGTGAGAGGATCACTTGAGCCCAGGAGGAAAAGTTTGCAGCGAGCTGAGCTGACTTAACGCCACTGCACTCCAGCCTGGGCCACAGAGTGAGAACTTGTCTCAGAAAAAATAGAAGGAGAAGGAGAAGGAGAAGGAGAAAAAAAAAAAAAAGAATTCCAGGTGTAGGCAGACCCCTGGAGTGGACAGTGACTTCAATTCTCTCATTCTAGAAGCCAGTTCTAGACCTGGCTCTGCTGTAAACCCAAATGAGATCTGGGCCAAGTTGCCTTCACACTCCGGGTTACTCTGTTTCCTACATCTGAGGAACAACTCTGCCATTCTGCGGTGCTGGTGAATGTTCAAATACCCTTCCATATTACCAAAAAATAAAAAATTAAAAATCCAGCAAATGATCTGGCTTTCAGAAACAATGACAGAAAACATTTTTACCCCAAGCAAAAGAGGGAGAATCTTTAAGGATCAGGAACCAATATGACTGTTGTTTTTGTTTCCTGACTGACTTGACCATTTGAGTTTATCTCAACTGACCTCAGAATAATAAGAAATCTAACTGATGAGAGTTTGTGTAAAGATTTTAGGCTTGGCCGGGCGCGGTGGCTCAAGCCTGTAATCCCAGCACTTTGGGAGGCCGAGACGGGCGGATCACGAGGTCAGGAGATCGAGACCATCCTGGCTAACTCGGTGAAACCCCGTCTCTACTAAAAAAATACAAAAAACTAGCCGGGCGAGGTGGCAGGCGCCTGTAGTCCCAGCTACTCCGGAGGCTGAGGCAGGAGAATGGCGTGAACCCGGGAGGCGGAGCTTGCAGTGAGCTGAGATCCGGCCACTGCACTCCAGCCTGGGCGGCAGAGCGAGACTCCGCCTCAAAAAAAAAAAAAAAAAAAAAAAAAGATTTTAGGCTTCTAAGTTCTGCTCCTACCTGGCACTGACAACAACAACAACAACAACAACAACAACAACAACAACAAAGTTGTTTAAGACGCTTATTTTAAAGAGGACCCAGTGAAATGAATTCACTTCTTCTACATCTGACTTCGTAAAAGAGTCATAATGGGCATTATGAAGAATTTACTAATTGGGCTTTTTTAGACCAAATAATTTAATTTTTGTTTGAGCCTTAAAATGCATTCATTGTACAGGAAAATTGTAAGATACTTTTTTTTCTTTCTGAAAGGTCATCTTAAAGGTGATTATTTAGAATTTAGATTTAGTTTCTTCACGAAAACAAAGTTATAAATGGTGGTCAGATTCCCCTGCTAGCCCGACAGATGTTTATTTAAACCATTCACAGCTATTGATCATTTATACTTCACTTTTGATTGATTTGCATTTTCTTATTGTCACTGCCTTCTGTGGTCCTCCTATCATGGTTCAGGGCTCTATTTTGAATTGAGTGTGTTTGGGAAGGCTATCCTGGAAGCTTAACTATTCCCCAGGATTAGGTGGGTTCTCTGTAGTGCAACAAAGAGAGAGTATGGTGGCTTGATACGTGGGATGCTTTCTGTAGTTAAAACGGAACATGGTGACTGGGGGAATTCTTGAGTCCTTAGTCACAATTCATGGCTTTCCATCCACCCCAGTAACAGTTAAGCAACAAAACTGATGAACAGTTAAATAAGATGTAATATATCCATATAGTGAAATATTATTTAACAATGAAAAATGAAGTACTGATATATGCTACAACATGGATGGACCTTGAAAACATTATAAGTGAAATAAGTCAGACACAAAAGGTCACAGGTTGTATGATTCTACTTATAGAAAATGTCCAGAAGACGCAAATCTACGGAGACAGAAAGTAGATTAATGAATATTTAGGGCTGGGGAGAACGGGCAGTGACAGTAATGAGCATGGGTTTAGTTAGCAGGGGGTTGTTCTAAAATTCTGTTACTGTGATAGATGCATGTCCTTGTGTATGTTACTACAAAACATTGAATTGCACACTTTAAATTGGTGAATTAGCATGCAAATTATATCTCAATAAAGCTGTTTCTTAAAAACAGAATTAAGCAAAGCAATTGAGAGGATATTTGTCTCTTTCCTTTGCTCCAACAAGAGCTTTCTCCACTCCCCTGGCTTAATGCTGGCCTGCTGTTCACATAAGTAAACAGGAATGTTTGTAGCATGGGGATTTGTAATCTAGTCAATAGATTTATATGTTTCTTAAGAGAGAGCATCTTGTGCAAAATAATATCCAATAAAACTACAGTCTAGCAGTACTCAATCAATCAGTCAATCAATCATTCATTCATTCATTCCCACAACAAACTTTTCCTGATCACCTAGTCTATACTAGATAGCCAGTTCACATCAGGAACCCAGGATCACACAAGGGAAAACAATTCTAACCAGAACCCCAGTTTCTTACCAGGTAGCCGTGTTCTCATTAGGGAATCAGGTTCACATCAGGGAGCCAGGTTCATCCTAGGAAATCAGAGTCTCACCAGAGAGCCACGTTCAGAAAAACGCTTTGATATACTAAAAGCCCTAATTAGCCCTATTTTAGACGCCAACCTGTTCTCACAGAACTGAACCAAAACACAGACAACCAACCCCTTTCCTCTTTTCTTTTCTTTTTTTTTCCTTTTTCTTTTCTTTTCTTTCTTTTTTTTTTTTGCAGGGGCGAAGGAGTCTCTCTCTGTCGCTAGGCTGGAGTGCAGTGGTGTGATCTCGGCTCACTGCAACCTCTGCCTCCTGGGTTCAAGTGATTCTCCTGCCTCAGCCTCCAGAGTAGCTGGGATTACAGATGTGCACAACTATGCCAGGCTAATTTTTGTATTTTTAGTAGGGACAGCATTTCACCACGTTGGCCAGGCTGGTCTCAAACTCCTGACCTCAAATGATCCACCCGCCTTGGCCTCCCAAAGTGTTGGGATTATAGGTGTGAGCCACCGCGCCCGGCCCCCCTTTACTAATGTATGTCCCTTAAGAGCAGATTAGATATTTTTAAAGGAAAAGTTAACAAGCGTCCAAACATTTGAGGTTATCAACCAAATTAATTAGTGTACTTTGTGAAAGGAGTTCCAGCATGGCTTCAAAAAGGGAATCTGACTAGTGCACTTAAATATTTCCTTACAGAATATTTGGTATCAAGCCAAAGAGCTTTGAGACAAAGAAGCCTGAAATGGAAGTGTTAAGGTCACCACCATTAGGGCTCTCTCAGAAATGGGGTGGTAGTATTGCAGAGAAGACAGTGCAAGTGAATGCAGCACCCCAAATCTTACTAGAAGCCTCCTCATGCCAGAAGCTTTGCTAGGACCTAGGTGGGGCTGGGATCACAGAGAGTAGAGACCTAGACTCTGTCTTAGAGGGACAGAGTTTTCTGGGAAGAAGATAAGTCAAAGGGCAGTGAAGTCCTGGTCACAGACACCAGATTTTTGTACATCACATTAGAAAGGACAGGGATCTGCAGGCACCTCCATTTGATTTCTTTTCAAGGATTTTACTAATAGACCAGCTTCTGGGAAAGGGCTCTCGTTGTGGAATACATGAGGCTTGGATAGATTATCTCAACATGGAAAACAACTTCAAATGCAAGCCAAGAACACGGGGTCAGGTGTTGTGCATGTAAGCTTGGCAAATCCTATCATAAAACCAATGGGGCTGTGTTAGAATTGGCATTCTCCCTCTGTCTTGTGTTAATTATTATGCACTTGCTTTCTGGGCTTTGAATTATTCATGAGGCCAGATATAAAATATGATGATTATTGGTAATCTCCAGCTGTGGCACCTGAATGTGCAGAGATGCCACATCTGTTTCCAAAAACTATGGGCTGTGCTAAGGAACTTAGTGGGTTTTGGGGGAGCAGAAGTTGGCAGGGAGGGGAGGAGAGTGGTCAGAGGAGTGAGATGAAGAGCAGAAAGGTAAAGTGATGTTGCTCTCAGAGAAGGTGGAAGTGTGTCGATCAACAAATTGACTAAAATATAGCGAGCAAGAATACGGACCCAACTAGAAGGGAGAGTTGGATAAATACCGAATGAATGAATAAATGAATGAATGTATGCATGCTGAAATGGGGAGGAGGGGAGGAAACTAGCCTTTGTTAAATGCCTCCTTTGAGTCATTTTATTGAATTCTCACTGCCATTCAATGAGGTAAGGAGGAAATGGACGCACACCTTGTTTCATTTAATCCTCATGACTTATGATATGGGCATTTGCATCAGCGCTTGACAGTGTTGGAAGATGGGGTTGCAGAAGAGGCCTGCAGTTGCTCAGTTATTAGTGGGGACTTCAGATCATGTTGCCCTATACCCACTGGCCAGACACGATTTGGGGGATAGGTGGGCAAAGCTATAAGTATCAGGTACTGTTGGCGGTAGGGAGTGATCCAAAGCTTTCCCTCTTTGGGAGAAGGAGTAACTCTACAGAGAATGCTGCCAGACTGAGTGCCCAGTCCCCTGGACAGAGTCTGATGGGGAGCTGATGGATACTGTTGTCTCTCCACCCACTCCCATCTCTGCTGCTCTTAATGGGAGACCTGGTATAGAAAAGGCACCTCCTGAGTATGAACAGGTCAGCCTTTTTGGGAGGGCAGATCAGCGTTCTATCAAAATGAAAAACACTTGATGGCTTTGATTCAGCAATCCCGGAGAAATAGTTGCATATGTTGAAAACCAAGCCTGTGCTGTGGTAATGTTTGTTATAGCAAGAAACTGAAAACAATCCAAGAGTGCATCAACAGGGGATGGTTCAGTACAATGTCCTGTACAGGGAGGCAAGATATTGATCTCAGCTCTGCCATTTACTGTCTCCGTGATTGGAGTAGGTTACTAACATTTCTGAGTCTGTTTTCTCATCTGTAAAATGGGAATGATAACAGTCACTTCTTCGCATGTTTTTTGTTAGTGTTAGTACATGTAAAGTGCTTAGAACAGTACCTGGCATCTAGTCAGAAGTTAGTAAATGTGAGTAATTAACAATGCCCCACAAACATAAAGTCAGCAATAAGAGTAATGCCTCTGAGACCCAGGCTTTGCCCTCTGGCCAGCTGGCTATCTAGCCATTTCTGTTTCCAAGGGGTGGCTGACCCCATGGAGGTTAGTGGGGATGGGACTGTGCCCTAATCTTACAGCTCAGAAAGTGAAAAGCATCGTCAGACCAGTATAGCTCGAAGCAGCCAGCCAAAGGTTGGGTGGGAGCCAAATTATGCAGGCAGCCTGACCTGGCTCTGGGGCTAAGGTAACACTGGCCATAGTCTTTGGTCTCAGCCACCAGCAGCCAGGAAAGGTGAGGAGATACTGGAATTTGTGTTCCCTGGCACCAAAGGGGGCCAGAGAAAATACATTTCCTTAGTCCAGTCACTAATATGGTTACCCAAAACCTTCCTACCATCATCACATTAGACTTTCTTTCCTCTCTCATTTTTTCATTCCTTTGTCAAAAATTGTTAGCTCTCCTACCATGTGCCAGGCAGTATCATAAAGATTCTAGGCACTCAGAGACAAAGACGACTCCCATCTTTTGAGGCACCTGTGGTCTACTAGGAAAGACAGGCAAGTAAACAAATAATTACTTGCCTGTGTGAGCCCCACACAACAAGGACATCATCGGCTTTGTTATTGGTTTCCAGCCTTGGAAAGTGCCTAGTAACAAACCCAATTGGTTTGGTGTCTTAGCAAACCCAATTGGTTTGTTATTGGTTTGTTATTGGTTTTCAGCCTTAGAAAGTGCCTAGTGAGTAGTAAGCTCATGCTAATATTTATGGAATAGATATGCACAATAATAAAATCTGTACAAGGTACAGAAGTACTACACACCAACTCCGTTATGAAGGCAAGAAAGTCTTAGAAAGTGATGTATAAATAAGGTTTTGGAAGATGAATAGGAGTTTGTTAGGTTAACACAGCCTGCAGTTTAAGATGTCTATAACATAGCTAAAATTATACTTTTGAGGCCACAGAAAATCACTATGGTGCTTGCTCTCAAATTAATGAAGGTAGAAGCCAGCAAGGAAAAGAGGTTATGTATATCTCTCCTCTCCTTGACCCCCTAGTCACTCTGGTCATTTTTTTCATAAACCTTGACCCAATTATATATAATCCACTTATCTGTCTATGTGTTGTATGGGTCTCTATCTCTCCAGCTCTTATAATGGTATCTGGCTTATAGTTAGTGCTCAATAAGTGCTCACTGAGTAAATGAATAAATGGGAATAGGAATAGAAGGAAAGAGTGGGTCCTAAGTATCCACAGCCAGAGGCTCTTTCCCTGTCTGGGTAGATCTGGGACGGCGCCGTCCAATAGAAATATAAAAAGAGTCCCATGTGCAATTTCAAATTTTCTAGTAGTCCTTAAGAAAAGTAAAAAGAAATGATAAAATTAATTAATATTGTATTTTTCACCCATTACATCCAAAGTAATGTAACTCAATATGTAATCAATATACAAAAATTATTGAGATTTATATCTCAATAATATTATTGAAAAAAAGGTCAATACTTTTTTTTCAAGCCTTTCAAGCATTTGAAATCCAGTGGGTGTTTTACATTTACAGCACATCTCAGTTAGGATTGGCCACAGTTCAAGAATTCAGTAGCCACACGTGGCCAGCGGCTGCCATATTGGCAATGAGGCCCAAGGCCTCCTCCACTCTGTTGCCTAGCACAGACTGTCAGTGGGGCAGGCCTGGGCTCAGCACAGAACTTGCCACCCTCGTTGGAGGGGCACTGGAGGATATCTGATTAAATGGGAATAAAGTCTTTCAGAATTGTGTCATTTACCCTTTTGCCCCCCTCCATGTGGCCGCCCTGGCCCTGCTATGCCACCTCCTCTTGTCCCTGGCAGATGGAGACATTCCCAGACCCCTCCTGCCCGCAGCTCCAGTACCTATGTTTCTCTTTTGCACTCTCCCCTTCGGCTTGGGGAGAATTTAGCATTTCCACAGTGCATTTGCATTGATCAAGTGTGACAGTGAGACCCAGTTCCCTTGGCCATTTAAAATATTGGGACAAAGAAGAGTGAGGAACTGGGCTGTAACTGTGAAGCCAGGGACATCTGGATGCTGTTAGACCTCTTCAACTGTCTTTTTCAAAGTGATCCTGACCTCCAGGCCCTGTGATTAAGGAACAGGTGGAAAGTACCACAGGCCACAGTACTTAAGTCATCCCAGGCATTGTTCTAAGAGCTTTGCATATATTACATCGTAGAAGCCACACAACAACCCAGCCTGATAGGTGCTCTTATTGACCCTATTTAACAGATGAAGAAACTGAAGCACAAATGTGTTACACAATTTGCTCCAGGATTTACAGCTAATAAAAGGCCAGCCCAGGATTTGAGCTCAGTCCATCTTGCTCCAGAGTCTGGCCCTTACCTGCTGTGCTCTAAGAAAGGTGCATATGTGACTTTTCAGGAACTAGGAAGAGACAGAGATCACTTCTCACTGCAGGGAGAGAAGGAGGTAGAGAGATGAGAGAGGAGAGATGAGAGAGGATGGGGTCCAGCAGGTAGGTAGGAACTTTGAACAGGGACTTGAAGGAATCTACAGAGATGACAGGGACAGTATACTCCACATGGGGTCTTTGCTTTTCTCCACTGAGGCACTCTTAGTGTTGTCAGCACTTGGACAGAGCTAGAAAGCCTGCCATGCTGTCCTATTATTTGGGTGTCATTTCAAAACCCAGATAGAATGACAGCTTAACGGGTATGAAGTCTCCTTTTGGGATGATAAAATGCTCTGGAACTAGACAGTGGTGATGGTTGCAGAACACTGTGAATATACTACGGGCTACTGAGTCGAACACTTGAAAAAGGATGGTGAATTTTTTGCGATGTAAATGTTATCACAATTGAAAAAAAAAAAAAAAGAAGGGGGGTAAGAGAAGATGCAACTTTCTCCAGGAAGAAGGAAGAAAGCAAAGCCCACGAGAAGATGAGGGTGCAGGTCCTCCCGAGGAGGCAGGCCCATCTGCGCGAGTGTGTGTCACATCCACGTGCGCATGGAACGTCCGCGTGGTGTGAGTGCGTGACATCCATGAGACACGTGATAGCCACACAATATGTCTCCCACTCATGAGTGTGTAGCACCCACCATCCCAACGAGAAGTCAAGTCAGTCTGGAAACCTCTGGCCTGTGAGAGTGATTGTGTCTCACTCAGGAGAGAGCATGGGTGACAACTCAGCCAGGTTGCATCACGTGCGAATGAGCTGGAGTCAAATGTTGACATCAGCCTCCTGCCAGTTACAATCTACATGTACTTCCACTATCCTTCCCTGTACTAGAGCCAAGGCCTGTTGGATCCACCAGCTCTTTCCATTCCTCCCACCCAGCCTTGTGCCTCCATCCTTCCAGGAGGAAACAAGGACACAAAGGTGACAAACCTGCATCCCACATTCCTCCCTATCCTCCAGGAGCTGGATCACAGAGCTGCTAAGGCAGAAGCCAACACACTTGCATGGGGATCCCGAGCTGATGGTGGGGAAGAGAAAGGTACCCAGATACACTTAGCAAGTTAAGCAGAGACTGAGAAGTTTCACCCAGAGGAGAAGCCATTCAGGAAGTGGGCACAACCAGTGTTGACATTGCCCTTGAATCTGGAAATATGGGAACACGAGAGATTGTTTAAAGTGGTGTGGTTTGGACAAATTGCCTAGCTTCTCTGAGATGGAAAGAGGCGCACCAAGCAAGAGGAGAGCTGAGATGGAGGAGGGGATAAGAAAGGCGGGGGGAAAGTGGAATGAAAATGAAACAGAGCTGATAAGCCCTACGGAAATTACAAATAGCCTTCCTGGCTTATGCAGGGTTCATTCGTTCAATCACTGTGTGTTTACTCAGCAAACACCACTGTGCTGAGACCTGGGGAAGGGTCTGAGGACAGACATGAGGAATGTGGTCTGAGTATGGAGACAGGTAGAAGCCAGGGTGACAAGTGCCCTAGCTGATGTCTGCACAGGCTACACGCAGGGCAGAGAGGAGGGGAAGTGTTTCCACCTGTGGGAGGACACTCGGGCAAGATTTCAGGGAAGAGAAAATGCCTGAGCTGGACCTTGAAAGGCAGGTGTGTTTTTCCATGCAAAACGGAGAGGGAAGATACAGTGTGAAGAACATTCTAGGAGAGGAACACGGTGAGCACACACATGGAGATGTGAAACAGCACAGCTCATTTCGGGAATTGAAATGTGGCCAGAGCATGGGACGCCTGGGAGCCAATAGATGTCTCCTTGTTGCTGGTCTAGCTGGCTGACCTTGGAACAAGCTGCTTTTCCAGTTTTGAGTATGTCTCCATCTGTACAATGAGCGAATCAGATTAGATGTTTCTCAGGGGACTTTCCAGCCCTGGCTACTCCTGGAGGGAGTGAGCTCCCCATCAACCAACATATTCAAGTGGAGAGTAGGCAACCACTGGTGGGATTCTAACCTTTGATGGGCATTTGAACTATATGACCTTGAAGGTGCTTTCCAGACCTGAGCTGCCCTGATTCTGGGATTCTGGAGCCCAGATGGGGCCTGTGGACTGTGCCAGGCAGCCAAGGATGGTTGTACAGGACATCTGTTCCCTCCCCTGCATCCCAGGTGAGACCCCTGCTGTTTCTTGAAAGTCTGATGTACACACATGGGCTGGGCATTGAATGATTCATTTTCTGGGGTGAGGCACAGGACTACCCTCCACTCTGCCTCATAAATGGTCAGAAGCCCCCATGGGGCTGAAAGCTGGCAGCTGGCCACTCTAAAGTAATAAAAGCCAGCTGTGGGCTCTGACTTCTGCTATATTAACTCAATATGTATTGGAGCCTCTACTTTGCTGGGCTCAGAAGTTGCTCTGGTGAGACTGTCGCTCTTTGGCAGAATATGATGCTCAGTGACAGGTAATGAAATATCCAGGAGAAAAGGAAGGTGACCTGCCCACCAACCGGAGACCACCACCAAGGGCAACACCTGCCACCCCTTTTGTCTTGGTCACTGCTCACTCTGGCGGCAGAACCAGAGGCAAGTGGTGTGAAGGTACAGAGCAGGGGTGTGGACTCAGGGGGCTGGATTTCCAGCTCAGCTCTGCCACTTCCTCAGCTTGGGGATCTGGGAGAACCCAAGTCTTCTCCATAAGCCTCTGTTTTCCTTGCTGTAAAATGGGGATAATCATGACTATATGTACCAAATAAAATAATGGGGTCAGTATTATGTAAGCTGTCACACACAGTGTGAAGGAGGTAAGAAGGGGGGTAAGAGAAGATGCAACTTTTTCCAGGAAGAAGGAGGAAAGCAAAGCCCATGAGAACATGAGGTTGCAGGTCCTCCCAAGGAGGCAGGTCCATCTGCGCTAGGTTAATGCTGGGTTGGCGTTAATGCTGAGGTTCCCACTCCTAGGTGATGTTCAACGAAAGTATGTTCTATATGGTTTCAGTATAGGAGTCTTTAAAACAATTATTGATTTAAAAATTATTGATTTGTGAATGACTTTCCAGGAATATATCGCTTGTGTCTTGTGCTTGGGAGAGAGAAACAGAGAACATTTTTCTGTTAAACAGAGGAAGAACTAATGAGCTGCCCAGCTTTGAGAGCCTAAGACAGGGCTCTCTTGTCCTTAGGGAGCTGAGCATCAAGGTGCAAAGAGCTGGACAGAGGAGTTGTCTCAGGATCAAATGTTAACCTGTGTGCTAACCATGCTGCCCAGCATGAGGGGAGAGGAGTGGCACCAGGCACCTTCTCCCTATCAGGGTCAGGACATGGCATTAGCTGGCTAGGTGTTCATCTTCCTTGCCTTTCAGAGTAAATGTATCCCCATGCCTCCCAGGCCTAGTCCTAATATCTGTGGGAGTTGGTAACCCTTGGGGAGGGAATTCCAGATTGTGGGTACCTGGAGTCTGGTCTGGGGAAGGGTCTATGCTCATGGGCATGGCTCAAGGACTTATCACTCTACACAGAGGTGCATGGCTGGATGGGGGCCAGAATGGGGCCCTCTGAAGAATGGGGTCTGGGTCCTAGGGTGTCTGGTTGCCCCTAGTTTGTGCCAGCTTTCTCTCCTCATGGCTGGACCCTGTTGCCCTGTCCCCAAGGCACTTGCTGAAGTCCCATCCCAGACTTGATGGGCCATCACTGCTGATCCCCACCTCCAAACTGACCCTTAGGTGCTGAGTTTGAGACCCATCAGATTGAGGCCTGATAGGTCCCCTTAGGCACTGTGATCAGGGTCCTGGAACTGCCCCCGATCCCATTATTTCTCAGGCGTAGAGAAATAGGTCTGGGCAGAGAAGTGGCTTCCCAGCCTGCTTCTCTGGTTAGGATCAAGTCTTGCTTCAGCATTTCTCAACAGTGGGGTCTTGCGCTTTGCTGGCATCACTCTGCCAGCAAAACAATGTTTGCTCAAAATTGAGATGAGCAATGGAGAGGGGGTGAGCAGGGAGCCTGGGGTAGGAGTCAGGACACCTGGGTGATATCCAACTCTGCCACTTATTTTTTTTTTTTATCTTGATAAAACACATCAATTTAAATGTACAATTCGAACTGTTTTTAAATGTACAATTAAGCGTTACTTTTTTTTTAAGAGACCCCATTTTGCTCTGTCACCAAGGCTAGAGTGGCACAATCGTGGCTCACTGCAGCCCTGAACTCCTGGGCTCAAGTGATCCTCCCACCTCAGTGTCCTGAGTAGCTAGGACTACAGGTGTGCACCACCATGCCTGGCTAATTTATTTATTTTATTTTTTGTAGAGATGGGGTTCTTGCTATGTTTCCCAGGCTGGTCTAGAACCTCTGGAGTCAAGTGATACTCCCGCCTCAGCATCCCGAGTATCTGGGATTACAGAGGTGAGCCACCATGCCTGGCTAGTGCCACTTATTTTTTCTAAAAATAACTCTAGTGTGCTCTGCAGCCTCTGTCCTCTCCTCTATATTCATTCATTACTTTTCTTTTTATCCAACAAATATTTATTGTCTGTGATATCTCCAGCACCATGTTAGATACTTGATTAGTGCTCTTCACAGTTTATGCTAACGCACTCCTGAAATAAATCTGAAACACTATTAACTACCTTGGGATGAACTGAATGTTTGCCTCTTCCCCTTCAAGTCATATGTTGAATTCCTAGCTCCAGAAGTGATGGTATTTGGAGGTGGGGCCCTTGGGGGATAATTAAGTTTAGGTTAGGTCGTGAGGGTGGAACCACCATGATAGGATGAGTTTCTTTATAAGAGGAGGGAGAGACAAACTTCCTTTTCCCCTGCCATGCAAGGACACAGTGAGGAGGAGGCTCTCTGCAAGCCAGGAGAAGAGCCCTCACCAGGAAATGAATTGGCCAAAATGTTTCCTTGATCTTAGCTTTCCCAGTCTCCAGATCTGTGAGAAAATAAATTTCTGTAGGTAAGACATCCAGTCTATGGTTGGCAGCCTAGGTATGGTATGGATTGGTATGGTATTGTATGGTATGGAATGGTGTGGTATGGTATGGTATGGTATGGTAGCCTAAGAAAACTAAGACACACCTCAAACATTTATAAACAGCATCTAATATACTTTGTTTTGTATTTGTGCTTTAAAAATATTTTCACTACAACTTTGGGCTGCAAATTTTGCTTATTGAGTTTATGAAAATCGTCCATCCTACAACCTAAATGGCAAAGCCATCCTCATTGTCAGACCAATTAACCAATTCAGAATCTTTTTCAGCCAGAAAGTCTGATTTTTTTTTCAATTCAAATAAGCCCATTAATACGCATCTCTGTGACCACTCCTGAACGCTAAGAGAGGAGAGAGATGGACACAGGTAATGCAGAGTCCTTGGCACCTGGTTGCCCCATTCAGTGGTGCTTGTATAGTGCTTTGTCCTGGGGGTCTTCTTCCTCTGGAGCGATGCATTCTTGTATGACCCCTTTGGTGGGCACCAGGAGATGCCCATCCCTCAGGGCAATGTCCCCTAGAGGGAGTGAGGCCTGGTTTTCACTTGTGAAGTGGGGGAAGGAGGCTTTGGAAGGGAGACCTGAGAAGGCCTGTCCTGGCAGACTCCAGCCACGTGCCCTGGAAACCACGTGGAAACTGACAATCTGGGAATGGATTCTTTTACCACTTTCTGTGCCTGCGCACCCCTTGGAGAGTCCTCACATACCCTCAGCGGTCTGGGTAGGCCATCAACTTCATCAGTTGAAGACAGCTACACTAGATGATTCCCAAAGCTCCTTCTAACATTCTAGGATTTGACATCTTGAGCCAAAGCCTATGCTGAGGTTCCACCTAAATCCCAAATCCTCCTCTTCCCAACGCCTGCACTGTCTGGCTGCACAACAGTGCCCTCATGCCCCAGGAGGTTTTCCCTCTAGCAACAGAAAACTCACGTGCTACACCACCATGTGTGTGTCACTCTCTCCTGAGATGAATTCTACTATCTGACCCAATTCACAGACACACGAACTCTTTCCAGAATTTAAAAACTCAAATGACACTTGAGGTCATGGAATTGGAAATTCTCTCTCTCTCTCTCACACACACACACACACACACACACACGGCATAAGCAGCCATTGAGGCATTCTCTCCACAAAAGTCTGCACATCTGCCTTTCAACTGGTTTTTTTTCTGAACGGCATCAGGCTGGGTGGATGTAGGCCACACGTGCTGTGTAGGCTGACGTTGCTTTCACAATAACGGCGAGAAGAAGGTCTCAAATTCCAATGTCAAATGACTTGAGGTGCTAGCTCTTTAAAAAGAACTCCTCATTCTATAGAAAACACACACACAGACACACACACAGAGACACACACACACACTTATTTTATTTTATGAAGCAGATTGTGAAGAGAAACCTCCAGTGCACACGTTTACCAAGCGCTGCTTCTGTACTCTTGGTTTTCTTTAGGCGGGACAGCCCTGCTGAGCCCTGGATGCTGTATTGTAAAAGGGAAAGTAGGTCATGGCCACAGGCAGTCAGTCCTCAGCATAAATCAGTTGCAGGGAGATAAAACCTGTCACCCACAAGGAAGTAGGCACGTGGGCACCCACACGGCCACCCTGTCTTCTTCTCTAAGGCAGAGACAGAACTCATGTTCCTGGGGAATGCATTTTATTACAACCACCAGAATGCCCGGAGCGATTTTTTTCTTTGAAGGTAGCAGCTTTTTAAAGGAAAGGTGAAGTTCGTAAAAAGCCGTGGATGTTATACAACTACACCATCCATCTTTTACGAGGTTCGGGGCAGGCTGAACACCTCCTTGTAATTTACTAAAAGTGGGGACCCCGGAGGCTCTTACTAGGTTTCTCAGCTTCTCAGTGCCTTAGGAGAAGCCATGGCTGTGTGGCCCTGGCTGGGCCCCTGGGCGGCTTCCAGCTTGGTGGAAGGCTGGCATGGTGGCTTGTGGGTGATGTGTGGAAGTGCAGCGGCAGACCCTGTGGTGGGAGGTGCGTGGTTTTGGAGTGGCCCTGGTCTCTGTTCACAGCCACTCAGTTCCCTCATCTCCAGGGTATGAGGAGGCATTCAGTCTTGGATGCTATTTGTCTTGCAGTTCGTTCAGGCTGCAATAACAAAAGCACCTTAGACTGTGTGGCTTAAACAACAAACATTTACTGCCCACAGTTCTGGAGGCTGGGAAGTCCAACATCAAGGCACCAGCAGGTTCAAAGAGGGACTGCTTCCTGGTTCCTAAATGGCAGCTTCTTGCTGTATCCTCACGTGGTGTAAATGAGAAAAGGAACTCTCTGGAGTCTCTTTTATAAGGGTAATAATCCTAACTGCAATGGCTCCACTCATGACCTAATCACCTCCCAAAAGCTTCCACCTCCCAATACATCACATTGGGGGTTAGGATTTCAACATACACATCTTGGGGAAGGGGACAACATTCAGACCATAACACTATGTGTGCCCCTGAGTTCCCCTGTGGAATCAGGCTGAGGCCAGACACGAAACTGCGGCTGCATCCTTTCTGGTCTTCTCCTGCTTCCCTCCCTCCCTCTCTCCCACAGGCATGTGGCTCTGGTCGCATTTTACTTGTTCTCCACTGCACTTGCCTGTAGCCCTCTGTTCTGGAAAGCAAGGTTCACTGCCGGACCCTGGGGCATGAGATGTAAGACACACACAGCCAGAGATGCAGGCAGCCACAGTTGCTCATACGTCTTCATTCATAGGAATAACCATATACAAAAGCAAAACCAAACCGGGCCAGTGTGTACCTTCTCCCTCTCCCTTCCTAGGGTCAGGTAGTCCATTTTAACAGGGGGCAACCCACACAGAGGGTTCCACTCCTTGCCTCCCTCCCTGTGGGGCTGACATGGGAAGGAGTTCTCTGTTGCTGGCAGTGTTGTAGACCAGGCCAGAGGAGAGCCGAGCCAGGATGAGTCATGCATGGGCTGGCAATTGGTACTTTCCAGCTCTGAGAGTCCCTGCTCTAATTCTACCTCAAATCATTTTTGTAATGAGTCAGGACATAAGTACAAATTATTTAAATGTAAGTGGTTATGGGAGGAGTAACGTGCAGACTAGGAAAGCCCGTGGGTGATCACAGCTCAGCTCCCTCAGGGAACAGATACCAGCCGGGCTTCTCAGTGAGTGTTCAGAGGAGCCCTCTGTGCTGCCCTGTCAACGCCTCTGCAAAAGGAACCTGCCCTGGACAGGCCCAGCCTCGGCCTCTGTGGAGGCAGCCCTGAACTCTTCTTTGGTGCCAGATTAAGATGAATTTTGCCCCAGGATGGATCAGACCCAGAGTCACACCCATAACTCATTCATTCAGTGATGAGATTTGGGGCTTTTTGAGCTGATGCTATATTATTATTATTTTTTGAGACAAGAGTTTCACTCTTGTTGCCCAGTCTGGAGTGCAATGGTACAATCTCAGCTCACTGCAACCTCCTCCTCCTGGGTTCAAGCGATTCTTCTGCCTCAGCCTCCCCAGTAGCTGGGAACTACAGGCATGCACCACCACACACAGCTAATTTTTGTATTTTTAGTAGAGACAGGGTTTCACCATGTTAGCCAGGATGATCTTGATCTCTTGACCACAAGACTGCCTGCCTTGGCCTCCCAGAGTGCTGGGATTACAGGGAGTTGATGATATTTAGACAAGATTTTAGACTTAGAGGTTATGGGTACTAGAATGGGTTAAGACTTCTGGGGATGTTAGTACGGGGTGAATGTATTTTGCATGTAGGAAGGATGTGAAATTTTGGTAGGCAAAAGGGTGGGCTGTAATGGGTTCAATGGTGTCTCTTCAAAATTCACGTCCACCTGGGACCTTGGAATGTGACCCTATTTAAAATTAGGGTCTCTCTCTCTCTCTCGTATTTTTTGGGGGAACAGGATCTTCCTCTGTGTGCCCAGGCTGGAGTGCAGTGGCACAACCACAGCTCACTGCAACCTTGAACTCCTGGGCTCAAGTGATCCACTTGCCTCAGCCTTCCAAGTAGCTGAGACTACAGGTGCACGCTACTACACCCAGCTAATTTTTGTTTTTGTAGACATGAGGTCTTGCTATGTTGCCCAGGTTGATCTTGAACACCTGGGCCCAAGAGATCTGCCTGCCTCAGACTCCCAAAGTGCTGGGATTACAGGTGCATGCCACCATGCTTGGCTTGAAAATAGGGTCTTTAGAGATGTAATTAGTTAAGGATTTTGAGACAAAATCATCCTGGATTTAGAGTGGGCTGATTCAGTGACAGGTATCTTTATAAGAGAAAACAGAGGGATATTTGGACACAGAGAGAAATGGGCCAAGCGTCGATGGAGGGAGAAATCACAGTTATACTGCCTTGTACAACTCAAGGAACTCCTGCAGCCACCAGAAGCTGGAAGAGGCAAGAAAGAAATCTTCCTTAGAGCCTTCAGAGGAAGCATGAGTCTGGCAACACCTCGATTTTGAACTCCTGGCACCAAAATGTGAGACAATAAATTTCTGTTGTTTGAAGCCACACATTTCGTGGTAATTTGTCATAGCAGCCCTAAGACAGGAGATGAAGGGTTCACAGGCATGCCAAGGACATGATACGGGGACATGTGAGTGTGTGCTGGTGTATACCTGTAGTCCCATTTTGGTACAGGGACATGAAAAGTTCACATGCTGAGGACAGTGCTGCTGAGAAGTCCATTATCCAGGCAGGCCACAGAGCACCATCAGAGTCAGAAGAAGTTATTGCTTGGTTTCCAAAAAAGTCCCAAGTTGATGTTAGTGAGGCACAAACTGAGTGCCATCTAGGGCTGGGCCTGAGGCTGCAGAGTGGAGGCCACAGCAGGGTTTGTGGTGGGGGAAGGTATTGGTCTCTGCAATTAGGTAGACCTGACATTCCCACTTAGTAGATATATATATATATATGGAGTTTTGCTTTTGTTGCCCAGGCTGGAGTGCAATGGCATGATCTCAGTTCACCACAACCTCTGCCTCCTAGGTTCAAGCAATTCTCCTGCCTCAGCTTCCCAAGTAGCTGGGATTACAGGCATATACCACCACACCCAGGTAATTTTGTATTTTTAGTAGAGATGGGGTTTCTCCTTGTTGGTCAGGCTGGTCTCAAACTCCCAACCTCGTCCTCCCAAAGTGCCAGGATTACCACACCCGGCCTTAGTAGATGTTTGACCCTGGGAAAGTTCTTTGCTCTGAGCTTCAATTATCATATCTCTACAATAAATGCAATGTATCTGTGTGGCAGGGTTGAGGCAGGATGAAACGAGGTATCCAATTGGCACAGGGTGGGTACTGCACTATTAGTCTCCGCCCATCCTTTGGTGTCGCTAACACTGATGCTAACTGACGTGGCTGGGGTAAGTCCACGCCTTCTGAGAGTCTCAGTCTCCTATGTAGCCATCACTCTTGCTCCATCTCTCACTAACCACCAACGAGCACTTTCCCTGTGCCTCACATTGTGGTCAAGGACTTCTCATACACTATCTCACTAAATCCTTCCCCTGGAACTGGGAGCTATTGTTATCTCATTTTACAAATGAGGAAACAGGATTTAAACCCAGACTGTGTGGTTCCAAAGCCAGAGCCACTCAGCACTGTAATGAAGGCGGCTGTTGTTTTCATGGTCACAGGTTTTGTTTTCGTTTTTGTTGAAAGCACCATTCCTCTACCTGATTTCATTACCATTTGGGCCTGAAGTCACGTGCTGGTGAAGGATCCTGCAGGTGAAATCGCAGAGGCTGTGCTGGAGAAACCCTGTGAGAGCTGCACAACGGCACTGCGAGATGTTTGGACTACGAGGCTGCTTCTTGGATTCATTCACCTGGAGAGACGAGGAGGCTCTGGGACTCCAGGGAGGCTGGCACCGTGGCCCCGTGCAATGTTGAGGCTTTGGCTGCAGGGAGCTGCTTCCTTACTGGCCTCCTGCTTCCTCTGTTGCTGCCCTCTGCGCTATTCTTGACATTAGAGCCAGCAAATGTAACACGCTGCTGCTCTGCTCAAAACTTGCCAGATGTCTCCCATTTCATGCCTAGTAAAGCTGCATGCCTACAACGGCCTGCCATCTCTGTGAGATGTGACCTCACCTCCTTTTCCATCTCCTGCCCCATCAGCCCTGGCCAGACTCTCTTCCCTGTTGTTGCTGAACACACCGGGCCCACTCCTGTCTCAGGGCCTTTGCATTTGCTGTTCCCCCTGCCTGGAATATTTTCCCCAACATGGCTCCCCCAGCCAACATCCACAAGGCTTACTAATTCCCTTTATTAAAGTCTTTGCTCGTCTGGGAGTGGTGGCTCATGCCTGTAATCACTTGAGGTCAGGAGTTTGAGACTGGCCTGGCCAACATGGTGAAACCCCAGCTCCACTGAAAATACAAAAATTAGCCAGGCATGGTGGTGCGTGCCTGCGATCTTAGCTACTCAGGAGGCTGAGGCAAGAAAATCACTTTAACCTGGGAGGCGGAGGTTGCAGTGAGCCAAGATCACATGACTACACTCCAGCCTGAGTGACAGAGCGAGATTCGGTCTCAAAAAAAAAGTCTTAGTCCCAGCACTTTGGGAGGTCGAGGCGGGCAGATCACGAGGTCAGGAGTTGAAGACCAGCCTGACCAACATAGTGAAACCCCGTTTCTACTAAAAATACAAAAATTAGCTGGGCATGGTGGCGTGTGCCTATAATCCCAGCTACTCAGGAGGCTGAGGCAGGAGAATTGCTTGAACCTGGGAGGCGGAGGTTGCAGTCAGCTGAGATGGCACCACTGCACTCCAGCCTGGGCAACAGAGTGAGACTCCATCTTAAAAAAAAAAAAAAAAGTATTTGCTCCAATATGAACCCTTTCCTAAGAGCTCTAATTAAAATTGTAATCCCCCAGCCCCAGAAATCCCTGCTCCCATTTCCTGCTTTTGTTTTCTGCATAACACAGATTCCATCTGATAGTCTGTGTGTTTCACTTATGTATTTGTTTACCCTTCTACTCCTTATGGCTTAAGTGAAAACTCTGCAGGACAGAGAATTTGTTTTTTGTCTGTTTTGCTTTCTGCTATAGACTCGGATGCCTAGAACATGGCACACAGTAAGTGTTCAGTAACTGTTTGTCAAATGAATGAATAAATAAATGAGGATTCTTAAGATCATACAGGGTAATTGGCCTGGGTGCTCAGTGAGTGTTACTAGCCTTCCCACCCTGTCCCCCACACAAAAGTGATTACAAATTTAGAAGAAGGTTTGCTGAGATCTGGGCAGAGCCACATAGACATTTGCAAACCACCCCGAATTCAAATATGGGGTGGTATTCGGTGTCTACTTACAGTCAGCACTGTGCTTGCTCCCTCCATAAGTTTTCTTCTTTCTAGACTCCAGGCCTTTGCACATGCTGTTCTTAAATGTCCCTTCCTCCAGGAAGCCTGCCCTGACTTCCCAAGACTAGGTTAGGGCTCCCTTATTCTTACTTGCCCCCACCCTGCCCCAGCATTGTTCTGTATCTGCCAGTTGACTTGCCTGTCTATCCTACTAGACTGTAGGATAAAAGTGAGATCTAAATCTGGCACATAGTAGGTACACAGTAAAGGCTTGTTGGATGAGTCTGCAACCCAGGAGCCAAAAACCTTCTCAAATGGACACAGCCTAAGATAGTTGATCTGGATGCTTTGGGCTTATGAGTGCTGGTCCCATCCCTGCTCTGACTTGAGTCTATAGAGTGAGGGATGCCCCCAAGTTGTTTTGGTGGAGCACAGATGGCTATCATAAAACACTGCCACCCCTACTTCACTCCCAAGGTGGAGGTCCCAGGCTGGAGCAGCTTCACACATCAGACCTGTGTGAACCTACAGATTTTTTTTGTTTGTTTGTTCGTTTGTTTTTGTTTTTTTGGATCTCAGCTCATTCTAGAGGAGTTCTTTCAAGCCTGAAATTGCTAATGCTCTCTTTCCAGACCCTCCAGTCAGTGACTGCCTTTTGTTGAGGCTGGATAGAGAAAAGCTTCTCGAAGAAACCAGCCTGCCAGAGAGATGGGAGATGCTTGGATGCTAGGCAACTGGTCAGAAAGCAAATATTGGCCTCATCTCCAGGGACCCTGCCAGGCACTGTGCAGCTCAGACCTGGAGTTCTTTGTCTGGATGAGAGTTTGCCATTTAATTTGATTCCCCACCTGATCTGCCTGTGGGGCCATAACAGGCAACGAGGGGCTGTCCGCAACCCCACGCCAGGCAGCTAGGAGCGGGAAGGAGCTGTGGCATTGGAGGGTAGGGTGGGTCTCCCATCTCCCACTCCTGCAGGGTCCTTGCCCTGCTGCTTCTTGCTCAACCTCTGGGTGTCTTCCTCCATAAATCAAGATGCTCTTGGGGACATATTCCCTGTCCTCTCCACAGTCAGCCCTTCCAAGCAAAGAAAGAAAAAAAGAAAAAAAAAAAAACCTCAAAGGTAGGATCGTGGCATGCCAGTATCTGGTGTTTTTAGCTCTTCAGATAAATTTGCCATTTCTGGAGTATCTACTCCATACTACAAATGAGGCATTGGCATGTACATTATCTCACTTATCACCCAGACCTACCCTGTAACATAGAAATCATAGATCTCCTTTCATAGATCAGGATACTGAAGCCCAGGCAGCATGAAAGCAGGGTTCATGGTTACACAGCTAGTCAGGGGCAGAACTGTATTAAATCCATGTCTCCTTCATTCCAGTTTCTTCAGAATCAAACCATGCTGTTTCTCTTAAATGCCACCCTGTTTTATGAATGGGTTAACTGAGTATTGGGTACTTTATTAAGACTTACAGGATATTGGTTCTTGAACAGAGGCAGATCCAGGAAAACACAAGCAAACCAATAAGCAAGCTGACTCTAGTGAAGGAGATGCCGCCTCTTTTCCTTTGCTATTTCATTCACGTGGTGGGAGTTCCATTCATGCAATATTCAGCTTTTCTCCTCAACCCCCTTCCTTCTCTGCTCTCACCACATGGGGAGGGCTGTTCCAGCCCTGTGCTGTCTATGATTGCAGGGGGAGCCCACAGAATTCTAGCATTCAGTATTAGGTTAGGAAGATCATTTCCTCATAGATATAAACCATGCCTCAAAGAGACCTTATTAGTCATAAAGATAACATTTTGGCCTGTATCCCATTTTATCTTTTCTTATTTTTCAAATGGTTCCCAACCTGGGCAGGAAAGAGGACTGTATTTATGGGACATTCTTGAAGACTGTAACAATCCTGTGGCCTAATTCCACTGGATTCTACACAGGACACATGCTCTATGCCCACCATGCACACAGATTGTGCCTCTGCCAGTGGAGATAGCTAAGGAATGCATGGCCCCTGTCCTCCTGGGCTTCACAACCAAGCTGGGGAGACACAGCCAAGCCACAAGATGCACCTGGCAATTCTAAGGCAGCACACTGGAACACCTTCATGATGCCAGCAGGCAATCGTAGAGGGATCTGCTTAAATCACTATGCTAGTTGAGATTTGCCATATATAAATGGAAAATCCAATCTCAAAATATTGGAGTATAGTAATAAGTATTCTCCACTTAAACTCTGAACCTACACAAAATAGGATTTATTCTGGCTGGGCACGGTGGCATACGCCTGTAATCCCAGCACTTTGGGAGGCCGAGGTGGGCAGATCACGAGGTCGGGAGATCGAGATCGTCCTGGCTGACACAGTGAAACTCCATCTCTACTAAAAATACAGAAAATTAGCCGGACGTGGTGGTGGGCACCTGTAGTCCCAGCTACTCGGGAGGCTGAGGCAGGAGAATGGCGTGAACCTGGGAGGCGGAGCTTGCAGTGAGCTGAGATGGCGCCACTGCATTCCAGCCTGGGCGACAGAGTGAGACTCCGTCTCAAACTAAAAAAAAAAAAAAAAAAAAGGATTTATTTTTTCTTCAATGAATCAGAAAGTCTTCCATGATCTTTCAGAAATTTAAGAAAATCACAATTGCCTGTGTTTTACAGCCCAGCACTATGCCCAGTTCTTTCCTAGTTAATCTTCAATGCAACCCTGGACAGAGGATATTATTATCCCCATTTCACAGATAAAGAAAATGAGGCTCCAAGGACTTACCCAACCTCTCAGGATGACTTAAGTAGGATTTAAACCCAGTCTGTGTGGTTCCACAGCCAAGTCCATCCTAGCACTCCTCGCTGCCTCTCGATAAACATAAGAGCCTTAAGTCCTTGACATTCACAAGAGTAATCCCGAGACGTCCGGGAGTTCTCAATTTACAAATTCCACTTTAATGTATAATCGCCTCCATAAAACACCTATTTTTCTTGCTGAGGCCCATCCCTTGTCAGTCCTCCTCACACTTCACCTACTTCTGTTTCCAGCAATGGTGGTTAAGGTTCTTTCCACGGCACTCTGCTTATTTTGTGGGGGTTATCATGCAGCGAAGGTGGGCAGGGAGTAAGACAGCTGGATTGAGAGGTGATTGCTGCGCTGCCTGCTTGGTTTACCTGCAAGCCATACCCTCACTCCTACACACCAGCCCAGCTCCCTGCAGCACATGGCAGAAATCAGAAGCACATGCCATTTCTGTTGCTGTGATCAGATGGACATGATCCACTGATGAAAACACACGGTGTGTGCACACATCTTCCACACTCACACACCTCTGCATCTGAGGCAGAGATACTACGCAGGGCTCTTCCCAGGAGACCAGCAGCTGATGACAGAGTTTCTTAGAGCACGAGTTGTACATTGATGGACACAATGTTTTCTTAATAACTATGCATTCTATAATGATTATTAGAATAAGTGTAACTAGTACATCAAACCCTGATTTCACAGATAATATGACTGATCTTCCATCAACAGCAATGACATGCAGTTTTCTCTGAAAACAGCTTGAAGTAAACAAAATGAGTCAGCTCAAATAAAAATATTTAGTAAATCGTAGGACTGCAGTACTTGGCAAGGGCAAAAACCTTGAGGTGGTCTGTGGGTGAATGAGGTTGGGAGCACCATGGCTGCCAGGGTATGGCATGGGAAGGAGATGGGGAAACGTGGGTAGAGAAGAAACCTGAGGCCAGTTCCCAGGGGTACTTGGAGCTTCAAAGAAGGGAAATCTTGTGTTCTGGCTGGTAGACAGAAGTAAAAAAAAAAATTCAAGCCTGTTTCGCCATTAGTAATTATGTGTGGAATAGACTGTGTGTGATGTTGAGGGAATTCAACAAACAGGAAAGATCCCTCCGGGAAGAATTAAACACATCTTCTTTGAAGACATGAATATAAAAACAGGACCCATTCTTGCTATCATCAAATATGCTTCTAGGGCTTTTTTTTTCACTTAAAAATACTTTTTAGTATGAAAAATTTCAAACAAGTACAAGTAGTGAGAATAGCACGAAGAATTCCGTATACCCATCTCCAGCTTTTCCCTGATCATTTTTAATCCTCTGAAAGAAGGACCATCTAACTGGGAGTTGGGAAAAGCGTTTGGCTCTTCCACAAATTGGCTGGGTGACCTTGGGCAAGTCACTTAACCTCTCTGAGCCTCTGTTTTCCCTTTTTTCATCCTGGGATGAATTCAATCTCCCAGAAACCCCTTGTCCCCCAGCCCACTTCTATATGCTCATGAGATAGCAAAAAATGCACATTGCTAGGCTAAATGTGGTGCTGAGGGAATTAAACTGATAAGGTTTTTCTATTCTTTCATTCTTTGCATAACCTTTCCTATGGAGATAGCCTAAGGAAGTATGGGGACATGCTAAGTGATCCTGTTAGCATAGATGAGGTCAAATACTTTGAGATATGTCCCCACCTGAAACAAAAAGTTATGAAATAACACTGGCTTTGCATTGGCAGTATTTGGAGACAACTGTGTATTTGCCTGCTATTTACACTGGAAAGGCAGGTTAGGTGATCATCCATTGACTGTAGAAAACCATGTAGACAACCAGACTGGAAAATGAGGCCCCCAGGAAGTGCATGAAATTCTGATTTACATCATTTGGTGATCTTTTTGGTCGAATTAATCACATCACTGTTTACATGAGCCAACACATAAAATGCTTAGCAAAGTGCCTAGAATAATATGCATTAGATATAACTTTTATGATTTCTATTTTCCATGCAGATGTTTGACAAAAGGGTTTATGCAGACACAAAGCTCGCACACAATCAGCTTTGGTAACAGAGGCATGATAATCTACTTTGCTGCGAGAATCTATGCTCCCAATCAGCACCCACTCAGCAGCTGTCATTCCCGAAGAGTGGCTTGTCCTGACCACACCTTGTCCCACCACGAGACCCTCAGCTCTTAGAGGATCCTTGCATACAGGCTCTTGTGCTTTCAACACACAGCCTTCAGCATTGAGGACAAGGCGCGGTCTGACCACTAACCCTGCCTTTTTCACTTGTGCAGCATCTCTGCTCCGGCGAGAATGCAGAGGAAGGAAACAAGGTGGTACATGTTGGCAGTAAGAAGAACAGGATAGGGAGTGAGTAGCTCTGAGTTCTGCTCTTGGGTCTGCCACTGTGTGATCTGGGGCAAGACCCCCCTCTCAGCACTCTTGGTCTCATCCACATAACAAAAGTATTAAACTGGGTCACGTGGTGATGTTTTTAGCACTGACATAGTCTATTCTGTAATAATGATCACATAATAATTATATTAATATAGATCATAACATCATCATTATAACCATGTAACAACCATCACATGCATTATAAAGACTCCCTAATGGCCTTGGCTCCTGGGACTGCTCATCCTAGTTCTAGTTACTCCTTAAACACACTTTCACAGGGTTAGATGCTGGGACACATGGCTGCTGTCTTTGAGAAATTCATAATGGAATGGAAGAGACGAGGAAAAGATCAGTTAAAGTGCAGTACGAGCTATTACAAAAATAGGAACAGGTGCTTGGGGAGTCCAGAGGAGGCTGCTAGGATCCTAAAGGGGCTGGAATTTCGGCTCGTCTTTGGGTTAAACATCTGCTCTCCCATCTTGAGTCAATATGGAATTTTCATTCATTCAACAACTGTTGGTTGAGCTTCCATTGAGCCCCGGGCACTGTGCCGGCTGTCTATGAGGGTTGAGCACACAAAGTCCATGGCCTCTTGGAATTACTGACTATGAAGAGGCAGATAATGCACAAATAAACCAAAATGTGGGTTGCAAATTCTATACAGAGCTATGAAGGGAGCTCAGAAATGATGTTCAGGAATGACAGGGATTGATATGCCTTGGAGACCTCGGGGTCCTCCTTGAGACGGTGGCTGCTGAGCTAGGATCCTCTATGTGAGGTGCTGGAAGAGCATCGAAGGGTAACATGAAAATAGGGGCAAAGAGCCTGGTGGGCTACTCAAGAAACTGGGAGGAGGTCCAGTGCCAGGAGCACTGAGAGTGAGAGATGAGGCCGTAGGTGAAGGCAGGTGCCAGAGCGTGCAGGCCCCATAAGGAGTTTGGGAGGAAGTACTAATGGGGGAAGGCAGGGAGTGAACTGATTTACCAATTTTAAAAGCACTCTGGGCCAGGCACAATGGTTCATGCCTATAATCCCAGCACTTTGGGAGGCCAAGACAGGAGAATTGCTTGAGGCCAGGAGTTTGAGACCAGTCTGGGCAACATAGTGAGACCCTCCCTGCCTCTACTGAAAAAACAAACAAAAAAAAAACCAAAAAAAAATCAGTCTGGATTCCTGGTAGAAGACGAAACACAGGAAGCCCTGTAAATTTGGAAATGCCAGTTTGGAGGTGTACCATCCAGGCAAGAAGTCAAATAGCAGTCAAGATGGAGCTAGGTATGTGGGTTCAGGATAGGTATTGATGGTGGAGATAGCCTAATTGGCTGGGGGATAAGATGTGGTGCGGCGGGAAGGGAGAGGGAGAAATAAAAAGCGACTCCCAGGTTCCTGGCTCAAGGTATGGGGCAGATGGAGGTGCTGTTTACAGAGAGGGCGAAGGCAGGGAGAGAAACAGAACACTTCTGGGATCACAGGCTTCCCTGAGGATGAAACGTCATGATATGTAAAGAGTGCCTAACACACGGTGTGCACTTCATAAATGCCGACCCCTTCATCCCCGTCCTGTATTTAAAACGAACTTCAATGCAGTAGGGCAACTTTAATAAAACCCAGGTAGGCTCGGCAGCTGGATCAGTAGACAGAACAGGGTCTGGGAGCTTCTGGACAAACAATAGGTGCCGTGCCACAGAGCCTTGCAAGGGCGCAGCGGGGCTCACCCCTGCTCAGGAGGAAATAAGGAATCCCTCCTGAGCTGAGTGCAGGTGAATTCAGCCAGCAAGGCTGTTAAAATCAATTGCCTAAATGAGCAAGTGCATAGTGCCTTACTGTTTACAAAGCACTTTTGACATACGTTATCCCATTTGGTTCCCATAGTCACATAGAAGCCGAGCCATAATCCCAGTTTCAGGGAGAGGGAAGCTCAGGCTTAGAGTGCATTAGCTCAAGCTCACACAGTGAGTCGGTGTTTGCCCCCAGCCTCTCTGATTCTCACTGAGGGTTCCCCAGAACAGCCAGTTTGGCCATCAGCCACCACTGACATAGGCCCTAGGACCTAGGAGGTTTTTAAGAGCCAAAAACAAGAAGAAAATTGGATCTGGAAAAAAAAATGTAGTTAACTCCAAAATACAAAAAGAAAAGGGCAGGAATGAAATGAATAAATGTTTATTTACATGTCCACCACATGCCAACTTCTTGCCATAGCACCTCCGTTTATTGTTCGATAGAGCATTTATTAAGGTTTCATTTCGTTTGAAAATAATGTGTGAGCCACATTCTCCTCACTTTGCAAGAATTCCAGAATACATGGGGTGGGTGTTCAGAAATCATAGCCAGTGGTGAGTTAGTTGGTGAGTCAATTTCTAGTCAAATAACTGCAAAGGCAGGATTTTAAAATCCTTTCAAAGTATTTTATGGCAAAAAATTATGTGTTTTGTGAAATAAGGAGTTCTTTTTAGTGTGTTTGATACAAAGTAAGGTGTGGTTTCAAATACAAATGTCGAGGGCCAGAGAGATCTTAGGTGTCCAGCTGGCAGCTCTTCAGCTCTCCTTCGGATCTCTTTTCTAAGTTTATTTGGTTTTCATGAAACTTTGTGAATCAAAAAAAAAAAAAAAAAAAAAGAAAACAGAGAACCACCTAAAATTGTCTCCAGTTTTGAACCTACCAGCATTTTTGGAGGAAACATTTCCAGGGAATAGAGGCAATGGACAAAGAGAACAGGGTGGCTTTCAGAAAACCAAGGTGGAGAGAGCCTACCTGTGTCTACTCTCAGTCAGGAGGCCAGTAGAGAAGTGACCTAGCAGAAGCAGCTTGCTGGAGCAGGAGTAAGTTGGGTAAGCAAGAGTAGCTTCCCCAGTGGTTGTGTAAGGACAGGAGGGCAAGTCTTCCCTAAGAACAAAGGTGGGTAAGTTTTGGTTTTATAGCTCATGCATACACTCATTTTTCTGAGCATCTCTTCTGTGCCAGGTGCTGCTTTAGGTACTTGGAATAAATCAGTGGGCACAAGAGACAGAGGTCCCTGTGTCTCAGGGAGCTTAGACTCTGAAGTATATGTGTACATGGAGTGGGAAAGACAGGCAGAAAACAATGAACATAATAAATAAGAATATATTTGACATATATTTGAACACGATATAGCATGTTTGAAGGTGACAGAAAACTATGAAATAGCAGAGGTAGATGAGTAGAATGGGGATGCCAGGGGAAGAAGGGGTGTGGTTTGCAGCTGAAACTGGGTGGCCATGCTTGGTCTCACTGAGAAGGTGAGATTGGACTTGACTCTCAACTTTCAAGACTACAAAGTGGCTATCTCAGGAAAGAGCGTTCCAGGCAGAGTGACCAGCAAGTGCAAAGGCCCTGAGATAGGTGTATGTCTGGCCTGTTCAAGGAATAGTGAGGAGGCCAGTGTGGGTGGAGTGGCTGAGTATGTGATAGTGAAATAGATCAGGGCAGTAATGTGGGCAAGAGCATTTAGCCACTGTGATGGATGCCTGCAGCTTTCGCTGAATGAGAGAGGGAACCACTGGGTGCTTTTGAGCAAATGATTAATGTGATCTTATGGATGTTTAAAATAATGCAGTAAGAATAGACTGTAGGGGAGCACATTAGTTTCTCGTGGCTGCCGTAACAAATCACTATAAACTGGATGGCTGAAAACAACAGGAACTTATTCTCTCAAAGTTCTAGAGGCCACAGATCCAGAATTTGTTTCACTGAGCTGGAACCAGTGTGTCAGGAGGTCAACACTCCCTCTGGAGGCTCCAAAGGATAATCCGTTCCTTGCCTCTTCCAGCCTCCGATGGCTCCAGCATTCTTGGCTTGAGGCCACATCACTCTCATCAATCTCTATCTCCGTGGTCACATCCTCCTCCTCTCTGTATGTGTCAATTCCCCCTCTGCCACTGGTATGAACATTTATGGTGATATTTAGGGCCTACCTGGATAATCCTAGATGGTTTCTCCATCTCAAGTTCCTTGACCTAATCATTCCTGCAAAGAGTCTTTTTTTCCAAGCAAGACAACATTTACAGCTTCCTGGGATTGCTGCCTGGTATTTTGGGGTCCATGACCCAGACTCCTACAGGAGAAAGTCCTGCTAGGGAACTTCTGGAGTCATCCAAGTAATGCACGGTGATGATTTAGACGGGATGGGAACAGTGCAGGCTGTGAGACATGGCTGGTTTCTCAACATATTTGAAAGGTAAGGCCAACAGGATTTCCTGACAGACTGGAGATGGGGTGACAGACAAAGAGAAGGGTGAAGACTGACCACAAGGTTTTTCACTTGAATAACTGGAAGGATGAAGGTGTCCTCACCGAGATACAGAAGACTGTGGGTGGAATAAGTTTTGGGAGTAAGAACAGGAGCTCAGTTTTAGAAATGGGGGTGGGGTGAGATGTCTAAACATCCACACGGAGATGTTGAGTATGTGGCTGGGGAGATGAGCCCAGGGTTTGGGAGGAAGGGCTGGGCTGGATATTTTAATAGTGGAGCATTGGTATGGAGATAGTACTTACAGCCATGGGACTGGAGGAGATGAGCAAGGGTGTGAGTGTAGAGAAAGAAGGGAACTAAAGACCGAGCCCTGAGGTCCTCCGACACTTAGAGGTTGGGGAGAAGAGGAATCTCTGCAGGAGTGAGCCCTGAGACAAAAGAAGGACCAGGACAAGGTCCTGTCTGGGAATCCAAGTGAATAAACACGTCAGTGGTGGGTGGTATAATATGGCCTTCACGCCAAGACGGAAATCTCAGCCAGGGCTGCAGCCCTGCCTTCTAACTCTCCTTCCCTCTGGGCACATCTGGCAGGTGTCTGCTCACTCCGGAGGCCTCTTGGAGTCCCCAGGCCCCAAAGCATAACTTTATGCAGTGGTTGCATAAACCTTAGTTCCACCAAAGGCAGGGCAGGCGTGGAAACCATTCACTCTGCAGGTCATGGAAGCTGCTGAACACCTCCAGGCTCTCAGGATTCATGCGCCATGGGCTGGGGACTTGCTGGCCTGTTAGCTTGCAGCTAGGGAGTTTGGATCATGGTGGGAGAAGGCGGTCCCTGAAAAGTGAGTGGAGCCAATCCAGAAGGTATAGGGGTCTGAGTTCATAGGCCAGGAGATCAGGAAACAAAGAGGCCATTGGGAATCAGGGATTCTTGGGGCCAGACACTTCTAGGGAGCAATCCTGCCTCTGACAGTTCTACCTGTGTCGATCTTAGGCAAACTGATTCTCTCTAAGCCTCAGTTTCCTTATTTGTAAAATGGGGCTACAAATACCTGCTTCCCAGGAAAGTAATAATATACTGTGTTTAAGCTACCAGGCACATCATAGGTGCTCAAAGAATTTTGGTCATTTTCCTTGTGTTGATTTGAAACTATTTGAGTTAGTCCTGACATAACACTCACCCAAAGGGAGACGCCCCTTTTTAGAGGAGCCAGGGGGTGTGGGTGGCCAGCCTGTGGCCCTGGAGGCCACAGCTGGGAGACTGCTCCTAGTGTGGGGCCATAGCCCAGCCCAGCACTTCGTTACCATCTTGTAAATGTGTGTCCAGCAGGGCCAGGTGAGATCATGCCACTGGCTCCCAGAAAACATTACCTCCAGACTCAAAAAATGTTCTCTGAGTAGAACAAGAAGAGGCCTGGGCTGCGAGTTCTGCCCCAAGTCCTGCCGTGCGTAGCCCATGGGCCATGTTCTTGGGCAAGTGACTGCTCCCCTATAAGCTTTATTAATTCAATTTGTAAGCTGAGTGGTTTGAACTACATTGGTCATTTCCATATTTTTGTTTTATAGGAAAACATTCTTATTAAAGAGAAAAGCCTTGCATAGAACCCCAATGTTTTAAACAAATGAAAGATGCCCCGGTTACAGTGGGGATGGGAGTCCTGGGCACTGAGGCTTCCTTATCTCCCCAAAGGGAGCCCAGGGACCCTCTATGGAGCCCTACAACTCTAAGGAACAGGTTTAGAAAAATTCTGACTAAAGGCAAAAATCGTGCCTCTGAGTTTAAAGCCGTATGTAATCGGCGTTAGATGGATTGATGCTGATGAATATGTATTTCAAATGGTTATGTGCAAAAACATATTTACGTGTATACTTTATTTCCATTTTAAACCTGCAGACAGCAGGCCAAATTCTTAATGTTTTATGCCTACTTGTTACTTTCCTGATGTCAAATTTGCTGCATGGTTATATTCAAAGATGGAATTAACTTAGTATTTGTAGTAAATTAAAACTGCTGTGACTATGAGAGAGAGACAGACAGATCCTGGGCTAAATATTTCTAAGTTCTCTCACAGCTCAGAAAAATCTCAAAATCCTAGCTTTTTGTTGTGGTCGATCTCTACAATTTCATGAAGTGGGTTCTAGGTTACCATAAAATTAAGACACATGTTGTTGTTCAACAGGGAAGGAAAGAGTTAAAACCAGCTTTAGTTGAAAACCTATTATGTATCAGCTACCTTTTTTTTTTTTTTTTGGAGACAGGGTCTTGAGCTGTCACTCAGGTTAGAGTGCAGTGGCACAATCATAGTTCACCGCAACCTCGAACTTCTAGGCTCAAGTTATCCTCTCACCTCAGCCTCCCAAGTAACTGAGACTACAGGTGTATGCCACCATGCTTGGCTAATTTTTTATTTTTGTGGGAACAGGGTCTGTTACGTGGACCAGGCTGACCTTGAACTCCTGGCCTCAAGTGATCCTCCTGTCTTGGGCTCTTAAAGTGCGGGGATTACAAGCATGCGCCACTACACTGGCCCCAGGTACCATCTTATATTTTATTTTAGTTAATTTTTAGACCAATGTAATGAGGGTGCAAGTACCATTTTTCCCACTTTGCATATGGGGAAACTGAGGCTCAGAGACTTTAAAGTGGCCTACTCAGAGTCATACAGCTAATAGATGATAGTTTCAGGATTCAAACTCAGATCTGTATTCAAAGACTGTGCTCTTCCCACCCCAAGTTGTTTCTAAAGGCAAAAAATCCCTTTGATTGCAGAGACAGTCCTTGAATTGTACTAAGAATGATCCCTTGTATTGATCGGTAAGTTCTTGGTTTAGCTCCAGCTTTCCCATTTACATTACTCATGCTGCTCTCCCATGAACCCTGTGAGGTAAGCAGGCCAGGTACTATCATGTCCATTTTTCAGACAGGAAAATTGAGGTTTGGAGAGATGGAGTGACTTGCCTAAGGTCGTGCAGAGCATGAAGAACTGGGGTCTTGTTATTCTGTCCTGAACCTTCTTCCAATCAAGAGTGTTAACCATATACCATAAGGCTATCTTGCTCAGATAGTTCATGTCCCACCTCTTTAGGAGAACTCATTTCATTTTCAAACTGCACCCAGTTCTTTCATCATTGCAGCCTTTTCATTTATTAGGCGTTCAATTTCCCTTACATTCATCATTTATTTGCTGCTGCTTTTCATTTTTTAAGAGGTGAAGGAAATGCAAATTAGCAAATGAATGTCATGCATAATACAGCCGGCCCTGCTACAAACAGCTTTTGTTACAGTCCGCTCTGTTCTAGGACAAATTGGTCTACAAGGACCCGATACACCTCTCTGGATGTGTTGGCACAGACTCAGCCTGCCAGGAAAGGACAATGGCAAAAGTGTGCTTTTGTTTGGTCTGCCATTCCCAGGGTTAATATGTTGGGTAACATCTTCAGCATTATTTCCCCGAGCCATAGAAAAGTCTGTGCCCAGTCCTGCGATGGTTGTACAGATGCTCCAGTGCTGTTCACATAGTGCAGCGTGGTGCCGCCCCTTCATTCGTGGCCTTAGTTCTTGAACTACCGTGTGTCCCTTGCGCTTGACTCTGTTTATTGGCAATTCTAGCTGGAGTTCTGCCACTCATCCTTCTTTTACGCCTTTGCCCAACATCTTTGGCTTATTATGTGTTCTCTTCCCCTCATCCAAGAACTTGGCTTTTCATTGGGCTATGGTCACATCTCTCCATTTTAACAATATACACACAGACTGCCTTGGCCTCTTAGATTTACAGAGTACTGTCCTATCCTCTATTCTATGCCTCTATCAGGTCTGATTTGTTCTTATGGGTGGAACCCAGATCCACTTGGATCCCCAAGTGGGATCCCCAACTTGGATCCCAAGTGGGATCCCCAAGTGGGATCCCCAACTTGGATCCCCAATGTTAATACACCAGCTTAACATTTGTATGTTAAGTTCCAATAGAAATAACATTTGCCATTCATTGCATGCTGGACACCATGTTAATGCCTTTGTTTGTTAGGTATCATCTCAGTCAGTATTCACACTCCTATAAGATAGTTATCACAGTAGTCCCACTTTGTAGATGAGGGAACAGAGAAGGTGTACAGTTTACCAAGATCACACAGTTTGCAGGAGACAGAGCTGGAGTTCAAAGGCAGGTCCATGTGTTTTCAGCTATGTGCAACACTGCCTCCCAGCTAGTATGAACAGCTTCAGGAGCTCAAGACCAAACAGATATATTACTGACTGTGGTTTCTAGCTAGATTTTAGTCAAGAGTATACACAAACACACTCATGTGTGCATGCACATATATGCACACCACACCTCATTTGTCTCGCTGGGAGTTACAGGAGCTAGACCAGAGCTGAAAAAGAAAAATTACCACTAGGTCAGTATTATTAATGCTTTATGGAAAACATTCCACTTCCAAACAATTAGGTTGATGGATTTTCTTGCATTTCTTTTCTTTTTCCTACTTATGACTACAGATGTTTACAAGAAGAAACAAAGGTTTCTGCCTCTGCAGCACTGACTAGCATTTGCTGGCAGATAGGATCCTCTTTGGATGGCCGGGCAGCTAGAGGCAGAAGGAGGATTTGTGGGTCTGAGTGACCAACTGACCCTTGAGACTCTGGTTTTCATGAAAAGAAGAGGAAAGTGAGGATCTGATTTCAAAAAGAGGATTTTTAAAATAAAGGCCATATCCAACGCTTTGAAGAGCCTTGGATTTTCCAAGCATAAAATGTGGAAGTGGCCTGATTTTGGTGGATGTTCCAGCCCCATGATGCCGAGACCATCAGACTAGGGATAATTAGGTGAGGAAGCACCCTCCAACCACCCAGGCTCTGTACAATTAAACCATCTGTTGAGTTCTGTAATTTTGTGGGTTCCCAGGATCTTGCTTCCTCTGAATATTTTTTGTTTTGTGAACTACAGGTCACAGGGGACAGCTGTAGAAGAGAGGAACCTATTTCTTGATGCAAGTTTTCCAAAACCATTCCATCAGTTGCTAATGGTTTCATTAACATACATTCTGGGACTTGGAGGTGAAGTCCACCAGCTAAGAACATCAGAACTGCCAAGGAGGCTCAGACAACTATTCCAGAGGTGGCTCTGGGCTGCTGAGGAGAGCCAGGTGGATTTTTAGGATGTTAATCTCAAAAGGTCAGAGAACACTGGTCCAGGAGTTTCTATCAGACCTATAATCCTCTCTCCACCTCCAGTTGTGCCCCCCATCCCTGTCCTCATACCGTCATCAATGTGATCATCTTAAAATGCATATCTCACACATGATCATACCATCTCACCTTCCCTTCTTGGATGAAATCCTTCAGTAGGGACAAAAGTGAAGTTCTTTAATCTGGCTGAAGCCTTTCCAAGAACAATCCACCTCTGCTACCCCAAACCTAATGTACTAGCATCATCAAGCCTCATGCAGGCTTTGGATGCACCCAGCTTCCTCTTATCCCCAGGATTTTGCCCATACTGTTCCCTGTGCCTGGTAGACTTATTTCCCTTCTTCTCCATCTGGTTGACTTCTATTCATCCTTCAGAGCTTTGCTCAGGTATCACCTCCTTCATGAAGCCTTACCTGATTGTCTCTCCTACTTTGTAGGCATGTAAAATCTAACTTAATTGAAAATTTGTTTTAATTACCTTCAGGCTTCATATTTTAAAAGGATATTTGATCCATAAGACTAATGCTTACATTGTAATAGTAAGTCAGGAGAGCAGGATGAAAGAAAACATACTAAATGTCTTCATTTTTATTAATCCCCACACAGACACGTGCATGGGTGCACAGCAAACAGAGCCAAAGAAAATATACCAGCGTGCTAACAGTGGTTGCCACTGGTGGAGGAGTTATATGCAATTTTTATTTTCTTATTTTATGTTTACAAATTATCTACATCTTGTATGATTATCTAATTAATAATTAGGCAAAATGGTTTTTAGAAAGAAATAGGTTTTTTTTTTTTTCTTTTTCTTTTTTGAGACACAGTCTCACTCTGTTGCCCAGGCTGGAGCACAGTGGCATGATCTTGTCTCACTGCAATCTCTACCTTCTGGGTTCAAGCGATTCTCCTGCCTCAGCCTCCTGAGTAGCTGGGATTACAGGTGTGCACCACCACATCTGGCTAATTTTTGTATTTTTAGTACTAGCAGAGTTTCACCATGTTGGCCAGGCTGGTCTCAAACCCCTGATCTCAAATGATCCACTCCCCTTGGCCTCCCAAAGTGCTGGGATTATAGGTGTGAGCCACAACACCTGGACAGAAAGAAAGAGTTTTGCTGAATATTGTATATGAATGTAAATAAATTGGAAAAAAAAGAGAGTGGTTAGATCTCTATCTGTTGATACGTGATAAGCTAAAAAGGGTAAGCTTGAGACTAATGTGTATAGTTTCTGATTAAAAACACCCAAATAGGTGACTATATGCTTACATATGTGTGTGTCAACAAGGAGTATGCTGTGGAAATGTTCACATCAAGCTGGTAACACTGGTTACATTGGGAGGAGTGGGTATCGGAGGGACAGGCAGGGTGGAGGAGTCAGATAATTTATTTTGCCTTGATTGATCTTTGCAGTGTTTTATTTCACTTGTCATTGTAAGCATGTGCCACTGTTGTAAATTCTCAAAGATCAAATAGAAAACAAAAGGTTCTCTAAATAGCAGGATGGACTAAGGTGTTTACAATTAATAATACAAGATTTCAGGCACATCAAAATGTTATTCTCAAACTTGATTTTCTGGATGCTTCACTAGAGTAACTTGTTAATTCTTTTAATTTGGAAATTATCTTAAATTTAGGGAAAAGCTGCAAGAATGCTACAAGTAATGGGACAAAGAACACCAATATACCCTCTACCCAAGTCGCCTCTTATTAATATTTTCCTCCATGTGCTTTATTATTTGTTCTTCAGCACAGTAATGTTTAATTCACACCAGGAAAAAAACACATTACAGATTCATACGCCACTATTTACAGCAGATTAATTGCCATGGATTTGAGTGGTCACTTAAAAAAAAAACTTGCTATTTCTTAAGCCACAGATATGCTGCATGTGTACAAAAAATCATATAGACAAGATTGTTCTTCGAAAACTGAACACCACCGAAGGGTCTGGTCACAGAGATTGGTAAAATACATGATAGTGAGCCTACGTAAGGGCTTGTTATAGAGCAATCAAAAAAACAATAAGGATCTGTGTGAGATGATATGAAATCGGTCTGAGATACATTAAGTAAAAGATACAGAACAAAATGTGGGGAATATGAACCCAGTGTGCAAAGAAAAAAAGATATATGCTAGAAAGAGACACAAGAAATGATTGGTTTACTTTTAGGAAGAGTGCTGGGGTCTTTTTATTATGCTTCCTATTACGTACTTTTTTATACTCTGCATTTTTTAAAACCATGTGTACATATGATTTTCATGATAATAAAGAAATGAATTGGCATAAAAAATTTTACTGTGGGGCTGGGTGCAATGGCTCATGCCTATAATCCCAGCACTTTGGGAGGCCAAGGCGGTGGATCACCTGAGGTCAGGAGTTCAAGACCAGCCTGGCCAAGATGGCAAAACCCCATCTCTACTAAAAATACAAAATTAGCTGGGCATGGTGGCACGTGCCTGTAATCCCAGCTACTAGGGAGGCTGAGGCAGGAGGATCACTTGAACCTGGGAGGTGGAGGTTGCAGTGAGGCAAGATCGTGTCACTGCACTCCAACCTGGGCAACAAAGTGAGACTCCATCTCAAATAATAATAATAATAATTACTATAAGAGAAAAGCTGTTGACCAGTTCCTCTTGGTTTTGGAATATGGGAGAAGGCCATTTCCCATCCCCACTAGGTTCGCTGGGAGGTGATGAGCAGCCTTAAGGCCCCTGAGGAGTCATCTCCCTAGCAGCAGCTCTCCCTACTCCCTAAAGCAGGTGCAGATGCAGAGACGGTGGACTGCCAGGCCCCTGGGCCTAGTCTGTCCCACAGATGTGCTACCTACCATCCCAGAGTGATCTGAAATTTGTGTCAACATTGAAACAAATGGAGTGATTTTACATAACACACTCAGATTCCCAGCCTATCTGCAGAAATCTGGCAAAACCAGGGCTGCATTTGTAAGCACAACCGTGGGCAGCAGCCAGGTATGGGTTGCCTTTAGCGAGTGAGGAGGCCTCACTGACCAGGTGCCCTCCTTTACAAAGCCCATTAGAAATGGACTCTCCTGCTCCGATGTCTCGCGGGTGAGACCCTGCCCCGTGATGGAAGGAGGATTTGAACATCTCTCCATTGTAGTCTCTCAATCAAGCAATATTTTCTACTGGAGCCTGTCCAAGCATATTCTAAGAAATTCCACAGTGAGAGGAGGGCTGTTATCTCACACTTTTAGTATATAGGTGAAGTGGCTGTGGCTCAGAGATAAGGTCATAAGGTCAGAGATAAGGTCACTTATCTAAGGTCACACAGCATGTTAGTTTCAGGGGCAGGACAAGAGCCCAGAGTGGCAAACTCCCACCCCAGTGCACGTTCTTCTGCCTTATGTGGCCTCCCACAGACTAGCTCCCAGATTGGATGACAGCTGAGAGTTGGGGGCTGGGCTCTCCATGCACACAACCTAGCCCTCCCTCCTCAGGCACCATCTCCTGAGCAAGGCAGGTGTGTGGTGTCAAGGTCCTGTGCCATTCAGAGAATACAGGTACAACAACAATGACAACCACAGCTTCCTTCACAGCACACATGTCCAAGAGGCAGGATAGGTGAGAGGCTGAGAGTGTAGCTTACAACTGTGGCTTTAGTACTTCCTAGCTGGGTAACCAGAGGCAAGTTATTTGTCTCTCTGTTCTTATGTTTCCTTGCTTGCTAAGTGGAGATTATATTATAATGTTAGCTTCTACCTCATAGGATTGTTTTCAGCATTAACTACATTAGTGTGTGCAAAGTGCTTAAACCATGTCTGGCACATCATAAGTGCTCGATAAACCAGTTGATATGATTTTTATGTGACAGGAACCATGCTGAGTATTTTGTATGCTTTATCTTAGTCTTCCCAACTATAATCAGGTAGGTGTCGTTCATGTGCATTCATTAAGTCATGGGATTCACAGCATTCATTACATGCATTCACTAATTCACTCGTTTGCAGCATTCGTTAATTCAACAGATCTTTAGGAGTATCTAGTTATGCTGGGTGCTGCCCTTGGTGTTGGGGATATGGGGTCAAGAATGCAGAAAGCTTACATTTCTGCCTTCATGAAGCTTACATTCTATTGAGGGCTGGGTGGATACAGACATTAATCCATCAAGAGTCAGGAGTGATCCATGCTGTGGAGTAAAATAACACAGGGTAAGGGACAGAGAAGGAGGATGGGTAGGGAACTGAGTGAGTAATCTGGGGCCATGAGGTAAGGGAAGGCTGCTCCCAGGAAGTGCACTGGAGCAGAGATCTAAATGACGTGAGGGAGCGAGGAGGCAGACGAACACAGGAGGAGTGTTCCTGGCAGAAGGAAGGAAAACTACAGCGGTCCTGAAGTGGTGGTAGAGGTGGGTTTGTTGCCTAGAATGTTTGTGGAGCCCAGAGGAGGTCTTAGTGGCTGCAACCATGAGCAAGAAGGAGTAGAGCCCAGACACAGGGCAGGGAGGAAGCCAAAAGTCAAGACATGTACAATATTCTCTGATTTGTAGAAGAAGAAACTAAAGTTCAGTGAAGTTAAATAACTTCCCAGAAGTAGCCCAGCTGGTAAGTGGTAGAACAAGGGATTTGAACCCAAGACCATCTGGCTTTAAGGCATACGCTCCTAACCACTAGGATACATTGCTTTGAACATGCACAGTGGAGGCCCGGACATGCACACATAGCTATCCCAGGTGGTCCTGCTCCAAACTGTCTGCTGAGAAATTAGACAAAGAGTAAGGAGTAAGGCATAGTGAGAGACTGAGGGTGTGTGTGGGGTGAGGAGTGGGGAAGAGCAGAAAGGAAGGGGTTCCCTTTCTCCTGGTATACTCATGTTTGTCTTGGCAGTTTCAGGCAGCCATTCCGGGTAATGGTGAGGGCTCAGGGTTTATATGAAAAGTGGCATTTGTCTAAAACTTGTCAGTTCTTGGGGCCTCATGAAACGGACAGTTTTAAAACACCAAAGGCACTTTAAAAAATAAAAATAGCACATTTCTAAATGCAACATCCTCTTTGGTAATGATGTATTAGGCCTCCATCGCTGGTGGCATTATCTCGTACAGCAATATATTGCACTGTTACAATTCATGCCATCGTCTGCAAAACCAGGGTCATAAAACCCTGTAATTTATAACACAATCTTGTAAACCTATGTATTATACATGTGTAGATATCATTGTATGGCATTCCATATGCAGAAGTCGGGGCCAAAGCACTTCCCATCACCCATTCCTCAAATGTAGGGCTCACCAGGCAAGGTGAGGTGTGCATATCCTTGTCAGAGCCCCTTTACTGAGCAGTACATTAAGCAACAGGCTGTGTCTTGGTGGTAGAGGAAAACAAAGATAACAAAACAGCAAGATATGATGCAAAGAGGAGAGAGTGACAGCCTAAAAACTTGGTCATTTATTTTATGATGCTCCTTGCCTGTATGATCACACAATCCCTAGTAGGTGTCATGCACCCAGCAGGGAATAGGGATGGAAGTAAGACGCAATCCTCCTCCTGGTCTCATGTTTCTTAAACCTTAATGTGTATTCACATCACCTGGGAATACTGTTGGATCACAGATGCTGGGCTCTAACCCGAGAATGCTCTGGTTTGTGGGTCTGGAGCCTGAGACTTTGCATGTCTAATGAGTTCCCAGGGGATGCTGATGCTGCTGGTCCTGGGGCCCTGCTTCAAGTCATTCTGCTCCAGGTGACTTTGGAATGCTCTATATTAAAGATGCTGAGGGACATTGGCTGAGTGCAGTGGCGCACGCCTGCAGTCCCAGCTACTTAGGAAGCTGAGGTAGGAGGATCGCTTGAGCCCGGGGAGTTCGAAGTTGCAGTGAGCTGTGATCATACCACTGCACTCCAGCCTGGACAGCAAAGTGAGACCCTGCCTCTAAAAAAGAAAACTGCAGAGGGAGAAATGAGCCGCCCCAGTGAACACAGACAGGGGCAGATCTGTGGATAAAGCCTGGCCTCCTGACCTCCGAGTCCAGGACTCTTCCACTGGGCCACACTGCCCGTTTCCTGGCTTTGTCACCAAATGCTCTCCAACCACAAAAGTAGCAACAGGGAGTGGGGGCCAGAATGGCAACCAGACGCATGCAGCTCACAGCAGAATCTGCGGGCACATTAACTCTGCAGGGGCCAGTTGGAGCTCTCAGCGGAGGCCACTCTGAGCTTCCTAGGGCTCCCCCAAAGGTCAGACAGAATCATCTAATGGCTTCTTGAAGGGAAAATGATGGTCTGATGGTTTTTTTCCTGCTGAACCTCATCACCTCCAGTGGCCACACTATGGATCGCTGCCGCAAGGGGGCCGGGGAATATGAGGTCTTTGCTGTATTGCAAGGCAGAACGCTTTTTCTCAAGAGTTCTTAATGACTTATGGGATGAAAGGTGGCAAGTGGGGATGTCATGCCTGGCTGAGCCCTGCAGGCCAGAGATGCCCTGATAGTCACCTCTCTCCAACCCAGTGCTGGGGCCCCATGCCTGCTTCCTTGGGACAGCCCCCATCCCTTCCCAGGGGTGACCTTCTCACCACCACCCCTTGCTGACTGGCTCCTCACACTGTGCAGGTCCAGCCCCAGTGCGTCTGCATGTAAATGAGCACAGGCCGATCAAACACTGGCCTCCCGCTGCCACGTAGCATGATTGCAGACACTTTATTGCCACGCGATTGCTCTTTGATAGGAACCACCTCTTCAGAACCCTTTTAAGCCTCTCCAACAAACATTTTGATTTCATTCCTTATTGCCCTGATCCAGCTGCAGACCCCTGCACTCCTGATTTGACTGCAGACTTAGAAAGAAATATCCCAGGGTGCCTGTCCTAACCAAAGGACTATTGATACCAAGTAGCAAATCCATTTGCGACCCAGAGAGTATCCTGGTTTGCCATCACTAATTTCAGAAATGTGATTTCCAGCATTACGCCCTCTCCAAACTAGCTTTCTGCCTCTTATTTCCTAGCTTGGTTATCAGAATTTCCACCTACCTTCTTGAGTAAGATGGGACACTCACAATAAACACTGTCTCCCATCTTCCCCTCATCACCCACTCACAACATCATTAATTCTAATCCTCCTATTGTTTGTGGATTCAACAGCTGTTTTCTGAGCTGCTGTGTGTCTCTGGTGCTAGGTGCTGGGTCCTTGTTCTCATGGAGCTTCCAGGGAAATACAGGAAACTGCAAGGAAGCAGGGAACTATGCTTTTTCATGTGCCTCTGGTGACCTGGAGAAAGTCAATTCACTTTTGATGAGAGACATGCTCTGGCTTCTATCCCCAAGGAGTTCATATGAGAAGGGGAGATAGTCACACATCCAGTTCTTTGCAGTAATCGTAACGGCTGAGATGCAGACAGCACTGATTGTGTCTAAGAGTTGTATGTATGCCAGCTTATTTAGGACTCATAACTGTTCTTGGAGGTAAATACTATGATTATATGAGCCACCCTACAGAGGAGGAAACTGAGGCACAGATAAGTGACTTGCGAGCAGTGGAGTTGGGATCTGAACTCAGGAAGTCTGCTCCGGAATCCATGCTTTCAACCCTGGAGTCCTAGTCACGACGAGGTGAATGTAGGGGTGCTGGCGACTTCACTCCAGAAGCGTCTCCTATCCCAGAGGAGGCCAGCTGGCCTGCCTAGTCCCTCTCGGCCTCCATCTGGGTGCCATGACCTCTCGCTGTCACTGAAGTGTGTGACTACCGGGGTCAGAAGATGCCTCCATGGGGCTTGGGGCCTGCTTCAGGGCAGCATCTGGAGACAGGAATAATGAAGGGTAGCTGGCGCGTGACCAGGTTGTCAGGCTGGGGACTGAAGGGTGCTTCCTTTGAACAGTCTGTGCTCAGAGCTGGCCATGTGGGCTCCACTGAGCCGTGAAAATGTCTGGCCCTCCCAGTGCTGCTTCAAAACACTGCCTGGATGTCCACCTGTCCCTGGAAACAGTTTTACCAAAACTCACTTGCTTCAAAATTCACTACCCCTCCACACCTCCAAGGATCTCTTTCCCTTTCTTTCTCTAATCTTCCTATGAATAGGAGGGAGAGAAAATAGGGAAGGGAATGGGGAGAGGGAGAAAAGGAGGTGGGGGGAGCAAAGGAGGAAGGACGGAGGGAGGGAGAGAGGGAAGAAGAAAGGAAGAAAGGAGGGAGGAAGAGAAGGAGGGAAGGAAGGGGAGGAAAGAAGGAAGGGAGGTAGGGAGGGAGGGAGGCAAGGGACAGAAGGGAGGGAAAAGAAAGGGAAGGATGAATATATAGTCTGTAATTGCTCAAATGCCTATAGTATGATTCTCTCAGCCTGTTTAATTCAAGGCCCACCATATTCTGGGCCCCAACCACTTTCCAAACTTACCTATCAAAATATCCCAAAGGGTCATTCACACATAATCTATGTGTCCAATAAGGGACAGATACTCTGCTAGACTGTGGTTAAACCTTGTTGAGTGTGACAGATGGTTCTTATCCTCTTAGGGCTGATCAACATTAAACTAATAAATAATACAAATAAATATGTAATCACACATTGTGCTGAGTGCTATAAGGGAAAAGAATAAAGTACTATGAGAGGGAAAAGGAGGGTCAGAATGGGGTGAACATCCGTAAGCAACAGGAGAAAGCCTCAGCCATGTGTAAATGAGGAGTGTTGAAGTGAGGGCTTAAGGCTGCCGTGGAATGAGGGGTAGACACGCCACGTCTCAGCCAGGCACGTGGTGCTCAGGGCTAATGCAGAAAGACGCGAGAAGACTTGAAAGAAATTCATGGATGTTTGCTCTGTAAATGAGCTCTTTAGAGAAATGTAATGGATGCTGCTTCATTCATTAACTGGACTGTGAGCTCCCTGAGGGAAGGGCATCTGTTTGTTATTCATCTGGGCATTTTCTGGCCCTAGCTGAGAGCTTAGTATTAATTTATTCATATGTACACCGTCTGGTTGCATAAAGACATGCCGGGGACCTCTACAGCAGCAGATACTGGAGGAACTGTGTTTATGCTACACAATTCACCTGCTGTTTCTCTAAGCTGTGAGGACAATGCATCTCAGAAAGGACCACTCTCTGGTCACTCTCACCATGGGCTGTGGCTCCTGGCTGTGAGTCCATGGGCCTACTGCAGGCTGCAATTGTGGGTTTTTCATGTTTTGATTAGTAAACCAAGCTTTTCTCCCAAGAAAATGTTGGGCATAAATTCTCATTGTGAAATGGACAAAAGCAGAGATGCTGGCTGGTGCTGAGCAGGGAAGGAGGTGCTGGAGCCCCATCCATATATAGCAGCTGCTCCTCCCACTAGGTGCTTCTGACAAACCCTGACTTTGACCTTCTCTGGGGATGGGGCCTCCCCTCTGCGGCTCCATGAAGACCTCTGTGCTTGCTCCTGCTCTGCCTGGGCTCTGGCCTTTCGTGAAGGCCGTTTCAGAATGAAGAGTTGGTGTTCTGCAGCAGGAGCAAGTGTGCCTTCATTACCCAGCCTGGGCGTGTCTGGGCTGCAGAGATCTGGGCATATGAAAGAGGGGCCCACCCGCTGCAGAGCTTGGTCTTTCCTCATTCTGCTTACAAGAGGAATTCCTAAAGCATGGTGCCCAGCTCCTCTCCATGCTCCTCTTCTGCACGGGACAGAAGGTGGAGCCTCGCGAATCTCACATGATACTGGCTAAGTATCAATAGGTCCCCAAGTTGCAGGGCAGGGGGCCTGGGAATGAATGAGTGGTGGTAAGTGGAGGGGAGGGCAAGAGCTTTGGGCTGGCGTCTCAGTCTGCCTCCTGCCAGCTGTGTGACCTTGGACAAGTGACTGAACCAACCTGGGCCAGCCTTTCTGCATCTATAAAGCCCACCTTACAAAGTTATTGTGATGGTTGAGTGAGACAATGTGAGTACAATCAATCTACAGAGGCACAAGGTGTATGCCAGGCAGCATGACATCTGTCAAACACTTTACAAGCCATGATGTCACTACCACACACAGATGTGGAAAAGCACCCAGGATGGTGCCTAGCATGCTGTGGGCACTTCCATGGCAGCTCTTACAGGGCCTAGAGATGAATGCTGTGGCCCCACTCAGAGCCATGAATCAAGCACTCACTATGTGCATGGCATGACTGTAAGTGCTTTGCATGGATTGTCTCAGTGAATCCTCATGATAACCTTGTGGAGCAAGTATGACTATTCTCATTTTACAGATGAGAAAACCAAGACACAGAGAGGTGAAGTAACTTACCCAGAGTCACACAGCTAGTAAACAAGTGGCAGAGGGAATGAAACGCAAGCTGCCTGACTCCTTTCCTGTGATCAGAACCACTGCATCCTGTACCAGGCCACCTGCATCTCTCACGACGTAAAGTAAGGGCGGCTGCTGAATTTCTCCCACTCCACTTCTGATGAGGAACTGTTTCCCAGAACGATGTCAGATCAAGAGTCAAGCGATCAGTGCTTTGGTCCCCTTGTTTCCACCTGAAAGCTCTGTGGCTTGGGCTAACTCAGTTCCCTTCTCTGGGCCCGGGTTTCCCCAACTCTGAGACTGTTGGCAGGGGTGAGGGTGCTGATAGCATGAAATCTGGATCATCCTGGTTTTAGGGTATGAGTCTAGGGTTCAAATAGTTACTGGGAAGGACAACAGTTGGGAAAAAGCAGGAACTGAGTCAGAACCACATGTCTTGGGGGAAAACAAATATTTCTGGCCCAGCTGGATGTAAACTCTGCCAGGTCCTAGCACCAGCCTAGCTAAGAACAGTTAAGGGGCAACACCCCTGACTATATGACTGTGGCCACCTTCACTGGAGGAGAATAAAGAAGGAGCTAAATGTGAAGAACCATATGCTGTGTGGCCTTCACTGAGTTTCTTGGCCTCTCTGGGTGACATGACTCCAGTTTCAATACACTCCCTGTAATTCCCAGATGGGCCATTTTCTTTCACGAGTCCTTTGCCTAGGCTGTTTTCACTGCCTGGAATGTTCTCTTCTGCATTGCCTTATCTGCCTCAAGATTTAGTGTGGGGCAATAGCAAAGGCATGGAATCAACCCAAATGCCCATCAGTGATAAACTGGATAAAGAAAATGTGGTACATATACACCATGGAATACTATGCAGCCATAAAAAGGAACGAGATCATGTCCTTCGCAGGGACATGGATGGAGCTGGAAGCCATAATCCTCGGCAAACTAACACAGGAACAGGAAATCAAACACCACCATGTCCTCACTTACAAGTGGGAGCTGAACGACGAGAACACATGGACACAGGGAGGGGAACAACACACACTGGGGCCTGTTGGGGGAGCGGTGGGAGGGAGAGCATCAGGATAAACAGCTAATGCATGTGGGGCTTAATACCTAGGTGATGGGTTGACAGGTGCAGCAAACCACCATGGCACATGTTTAACTATGTAACAAACCCGCATGTCCTGCACATGAACCCCGGAACTTAATAAAATAAAATTAAATTAAATTAAAAAAAAAGATTCAATGTGGGGGCCACCTCTCCTCAAAAGCCTTCTTGGATTGGGTGTCCTCACTCTGGCTCTCCCAGTCCTGAGCTTCCTTCTACCCCAGGGTATTTTTCACTAGATGGCCATTGTCTATTCATTGTTTTGTCTTCCCCATGTGGCAGGGAAGATCTCTATGTCCAAAGTATATTCTCCCTCTTGTCAACCTCATCTGGAGTTTCTCATCACATGGAAACTGAAATCCAAACTCCTAACCTTGGCCTGTGAAGCCCACCTGAGCTGGCCCCACTCCCCAGCTCACCTCTTGTCCCATGGCCTCTTGTCTTTCTTGCTGCTCCTTGAACATGTCCAGTTTCTTCCCACCCAGAGCCTTTTCACTAACTCTCCTCACTGCCAGAGTGTTCTCCCAGGAAACTTTTCCTGTTTGACACCTTGCCATGTAGACCCCACAACGCTATTCTCCAGAGACACCTACCTTGACCATATAACTTAACACAGTCACTCAATCACCCTTCCGCTACAACCCCCGTTTGAGTCCTGTATACAACACACATGTGTTTTTATCCTACCCTCCTCCACAACATAAGCCCCAGGGAGCAGCAACTGCTGTGATGGTCTTCTTCCCTGCCGTATCCACAGCACCAAGAGCAATGCCTGACTCAGAGCAGGCATTCAATAAATATCTGCCTGATGAAAGAATGAAAACTAAGCTCCATTTTGGCACAAGCTATTTGCGATGAATGAGAAACAACAGATTCCCAGTTTTTCATTTGGGTCAAAAAGAATGTCTGGCCCCTGCATTTAGTTTAAAAAAGCAAAAGAGAGTAGAAAACCTTTTTTTTTCTTCTTGTTCAGGAGCTACCTTCCCATCCCCACCCCCCCAGTCCCAGCACATGTGGCAGACCCTGCTGTCCAGTGGTCTGAGCTGTGACCCAGCTTTGAACTGGTCCCCCATCCGCACAACCATGGCTGCCCCCTTACACATGCATCCCCGACATTTAGAACCAGACACTAAGTGGATGATCGCTATGATTAAGCTGCCTTTTAATTATTCAATGAGATGTCAATGGTGCACGCCATTGTGACATTATAATGGACTACGACTCCCTCGCAGATGTCAAGAAAGGCAGGGGACCATTACCTTGTCAAAATGTTGGCTCCCTGTGACTTTATTTCCAGTACACCAACTAATTTTTCAAGTAGTACAGAACAGCAGAGTGAGGTGTGGTGCTTGACAAGGGAGCCTGCTTGGAGTGATTCTGGTGACACAAGGATTTGGTTGATTCTCTATTGACTCAACAAATTCTTCACTTTTTGAAATTCACTGACTCTCAAAATTAATGAAATTTTAGGGGTAATCAGCTGACATTTCTTGGCTGTTCACTGGGCAAAGGACTTTAACCTGGACAGAACTTTGGCTAAGGATGGGGCAGGAACAAGAAGAACATATTGGTGACATCCTGGCAGGCCTTTGTTTCATTAAACAACCACTGACTGCACACACGCACACACACGCCCACATACACACGCATGCATGCACACACTCACGTGCACCCCTCACCCCCCAGGAAGCAAGGAGTGTTGCTTTCCATTGGGGATAGTAAAAACTGGCTTTCTAGAGTCGTCTTTAACTAGTTGTGCAACTTTGAATAAGTCAGCCCTTTGGGTCCCAGTTGATTCACCTCTCAAAGAATGCCAGGCTTGAATCATTTCTAAGGTATGATTATACAGCTGATGACTGAATCCAGTATAATCTGACTGTATTAGTCTGATGACTGTAATGATTCATGCCACACACTCTCATGGATCATTAATTGCCTTGCATTCATCAGTCACTATCTCTGAACCCATCACCGTGCTAGGACAGAAGCTAAGTTTGACAAGGTTTCTGCCTTCACGAAACTTACAGCAGAGCCCAAACCCCAAAGGTGAAGCAGCAAACAGGCTGCAGTTAAGAATAATTCTGGCACTGTGCTGATGGCAAGGGTAACTGGAGTTCAGGGAAAGGAGAGATGAGCGTGGGCTTGGAAAGCTGCACAGGCATCTTGCAGGAGGTAGGAAGTAATGCTGCTCCGGGGAGGGACAGGATACCCAGAAGTAGAGGGGACAGGAGAATGTGGGGTGAGTAGAGCATGAGGGAGGTGGCAAGGGACAAATGAAGACACAGTCCCTGGTGTTCCCTTGAAGGAACTGAAGATTTATCCATTCCCTCTGATGTGGGTGGTGGTTGGGTTCTGAGCACCTAGCAGCTATTCTCTCTTCTTTTGGTCAAAAGATCTTAATTTCTTTTGGGAAATTATCTGTTCCTCACCGTGCATGCCTAAAGGGCTTATGAATCAAGGGACATGTGACCCAAGATACACTGACAAAGGACTTTGATTTCTGAATGCAGTTAGGCTTGTGCATGAGAAATGCCTGGTGTTCATTCATTCCAGGGACACAGCCCTGACCTGACAGAGAAGTGATTATTGCCATTGTATATCATTTCCTGCTTTTTTCAGTCTCATTTTCCAGCCTTTCTATTGATTCTGTGAGCAATCTGATATCTTTCCAATATAATCCCTTTTGCTTAATTTAGCCAAGATCAGCTTCTATTGTTTACAACCAGCAAACCCTAATGGATATCCACCCATCTTTTATCCACCCATCATCCATTCATCTTTCCATCATCCATCCATCCATCCATCCCATCCATCATCCATTTGCTCATCCATCTGCCATCCCTCCATCCATCCATCCATTCATACATACATACATTTATTCATTCATCTATTCACCCATCCATCCATTCCCCAGTCTCCTAGAGTATTGAGGACCAGTAGGAAATAAGTAAGGACAATCAAAATACACAAAGTTAAATGGAACTTCAAAAGCCAGGATTTGGAGCTAAAAAATTAACTCTATAACAATAAGAAATTTAGTGCTAATTAACACAAGACAGGTGTTCCAGTAGATAAAGATGTCATCAAGGTCAACTGGGACTTGAAAGGGCACTTTGGAGGGGATTTTTTTAAGAGCAAAGTTTGAAGGACACTAACACATATAGAGCACCTAGCACCATCTCAAGCACTTTTACCAGAGACATCTCCCTTATTTCCCAACCATTCTACAAAGTAGATGTCCATGATTCCATTTTGTGGATGGGGAAACTGAAGCTCAGAAAGTTTATGCAGCTTCACCTAGGTCACATCTACTAAATGACAGGACAGAGATTAAGACTCAGGTCTTACCACGCCCAAGACCCTTGCTCTTTCCCCCAGCATTTCCTAACACAAATACATCGTGTGACCTTGGGCAAGTCAACACCCCTCCTTGGGACTTCATTTCCATCTTTACAGAAGGAGAGGGTTGGATGAGACAGGTGCGTTCTAGCACTACATTTAATGAGTATATGAACAGGTGTGATGTTGATATGTCTTTCTTCTGTGCCTGCAGGAAGTGCATTGTAAGGAGTGCCCTAAAAGAACTATTCTGGCTACTTGCTCTCCTGGGGCGCCATATTTCACCAGATTCAGACCAGTTTTTGTGTTTATTTTTTGACTTGAGATTCTTATGCCACGTGGGTAGTATAATAAATCCAGATCCTACACTCACACATGATGCAGGCTTGCAGACTCTAGTTATTGTGGGAGATTCATCTCCCCGATCCCCACCTAGAACCCCTGGCAGACACCTAGCTTCCTTGGGCTTCTGGATGGAGTTTTCTACTCTTAACAGAAATGATATATCAAGTGGCATCCCACGGGAGGGGGGAAACACAGAAATGACACCCCCGTCAATAGTCCTTTATGCAAGGACCCTCTCTTGGGCTTCAGGTGATCATCACCCTCCCCTATCCCCAAAACACACCAGCTCCCTGGCCTGAAGCGTAGGATCTGGTCCCCCCAGGAAGCCAGCTGTGTGTTGCACACCACGGGTTTTAAGGTCTTTCATTGTTTTTGGAAACTACGGGCTCCCTCCCTCCTTCCCTCCTTCCCTCCTTCCCTCCCTCCCTCCCTCCCTCCCTCCCTCCCTCCCTCCCTCCCTCCCTCCCTCCCTCCCTTCCTTCCTTCCTTCCTTCCTTCCTTCCTTCCTTCCTTCCTTCCTTCCTTCCTTTTTCTACTTTGTGCATTTAAAAACACTAGGAATGGTAGTAAAACTAGTTTCTGTGCTTGGTCAGCTTAGATCACCTTATTGCTTAAAGTTCAACCACTTCTTCAGGGAGAGCAGAGGAGTAGTTTCAGATCTGAGCGCACTCCCTCCAGCCATGTGCCTGGTCCCAGCAGGCTCTGTGGGCCAGCCCAGATGCCTCTCTGCTCCATCCATGCAAGACTTCTCTCCAGTCAAATGAGGGAAGCCTCCTGGGCCCCTTCACTTAGCATTCACTCTAACCAGACACTAATCTCATTTACAACTTTTACTGTCTACAGTGAGTGATTTTTTTTGAATCAATAAACTAACTCATTGCAAAGTCAATTGGTTAAAAATTAATACCTTACCTTTTTCTCCGACCACCCACCCAGTAAACCCCCAGGTTGGCAAGTTATTTCCATTAAAACGAAAAAAGCCTTTAATCATATAATCATCTTTACATTTTGAAATGATAAGCCTGCATACTGATCATAGAGCTAATTATGTTATAATCAGCCCATTTCCTCATCCCGGTCCCCCTCACCTGAGCACAGAGTTCCCTGGTTTCTCTCCCTGCCTTGGACTAGACCCGCACCCCCTTGTATTCTCTCCCTGCCTTGCTGCCAGAGTGGTCTTTCTGAAATGCAAATTTGATACTGTCAATCCCATACACCCTGTTTAAAATTCTTCTCTGGTCTATCATCATCTAAACGGAGTCCCAAATGCATGTGAGCTCTTCTGGGCCTGAGAATGGGTTTCATCTAGCCTGCATGGGGCTTTAAACATTTTAACCTAGGATGCCTCTAGGCTGGGTGTGTGTGCTCCAGCCAGGCAATGGTGTTACTGCCCCTATCCACTTCCACCTGTCTACTTCTTACATCACCTGTCTGAAACTTAAAGACAACTTCATTTCCAACCCTGACAAGGGCTGGATTGCCCAAATGAAATCTTCCCTTCCTAACCTGAGCCCTTCTGCAGTGTGTCTCACTGACGATGACTCTACTCACGTGAACAGTTTCAGGAAGAAGACAAATAGTTTCTGTTTATTGAGCACGTACTCTATGCCAGGCCCAGTGCTAAGCACTTTAAAGACATCTTGGATAAACTGCACAATAATGCTGTGCAGAGGAGGAAGCTAAGGATCCAGGATGTTAGTGCTTGCTCAAAGTCAGAAAGACAAGAAATGGCACCCCCCAGGACCTGGGTTTAAGTGCATTCGGTTCCAAAACCTATGCTTCCAACCCCTACGCTGCACAGCCTCCTGCTTCTAAATAGGGGAGAAGCCTGTCCTTTGTTGGCAGCTCACTGTTGCACAGAGCTGACCACGCCCCATTTGTACCCCTCTCCCTTGGGTCAGTGCCCTCTAGATTTCCCTCCTACCTCCCTGACTGTTCCCTCTCACCCTCCTTTGTCTGCTCCTCTACTTCCAGACCCCTAAATGTTGGCGAATCCAGGACCCAGTGCTCAGCCTGCTGCTCTTCTCTGTCAACACACTCAACTTACGCGATCCCACCCAGTCCCACTGACTAAATGCCGCTATTCCACCACGACTTCCAAATCCCAGTCTCCTGTCCTGACCTCCTCTGGAGCTCCAGGCTTATGTGTTCAACTACTTACTAGGATACCCAATAGTTATTTCAATCTCAATAAATCCCAAATGTTGAATTCGCCTCCCACTTCTCTCAGTACCCATATCTAATCTCCCCCAGCCTTCCATTCTCAGTTCATGTTACCAGGATCAGCCCAACAGCTCAGGCCCACAACCTGGGAGTTATTCTTGAGCCCTGCTTTTATCACCCTCTATTACCAGTCCACCATCAAGTCTCACTGGACCCACCTCCAATATATGCCAAATTGGACTATGCTCACCACCTCCATCACCAAAACCCTAATCCAGTCCACCAGCATCTCTCATCCCAAGTATTGTATCTGCTTCCTAACTTGTCATCCAGCCTCCATTCTTATCCATGCTCATCCGGTCTCTGAAGCCAGAATGATATTCTTGCAGGGCATATTAACTCATGGCACTCTCATTCCTAAGCCCTCCAATGGCTTCTCACTGCGCTGGGAGTCATCTCCAAGTTCAGCCCAGCCTACAAGCCTTGGCATTTGGCCTGCACCTACCTCTCCAACTTCAGCTCATACCACTCTCTTCCTCTTCTACTCTGCTTAAGACATACAGGCCTTTTTTCTATTTTTTGGACAAACCAAGTTCATTCTCATCTCAGAGACTTGGCACTGTATCTCTTCTGCCCAGAGCACCTTGCCTCTAGGTCTTCCCTTGATTGCATCCCCCTATCATTTTGGTCTCAGCTCAAATGCCACCTCTTTGTGCAGGGCTTCTTGACTACATGAGCTAATGAGCTAAAGCATTTTACAAACATCCGTTTCCATTTCTCTCTATCCTATCATCCTATTTTGTTGTCTTCAGAGCGCTCATTATCATCTGAAATTATGGCATTTGTTTACATGTTTACCATCTGCCTTTACCATCCCATTCCAACCCATTGTCTCCTAAACTCTAAGCCTCATGAAGGCAAGGATTTTGTCTGTTGTTTGTTTGCTGTGGTCCAGTGCTAACAGGAGCTAGCACACAGTAGGCACTTAATTAACTCTTACTGAATAAATGACCTAAACTTCTGAGAGGTAAGCTGAATTCTGAAATAGATTTTACATGAACAATTCTTTACTGAGCACCTATTTTGTGTACATAGAGATATACAAGGCTCTGAGGAAAATCCTCGTCTTATCACATAAACCCATAAGCCCTACCCTGCATATGGTTGTATTGTCATCATCACCATGACCACCATCCCTCCATCATCGTCATCGTCAGCATCATCACCATCACCAACACTGTCATCACCATCATCATCCACCATCATCACCATCATCATCATTGTCAGTAGTAGCAATAATCTGCAACATGCTTATGAGGCTTTACATTGAACAAAACAATTTTTTATACATTATCTCTTTGGTTTCTCAGAACATTACAGTGAGGGAGGTTTGTCACTATTTTTTCATCAAGTTTTTACAAATGAGAAAACTGAGCCCTGGGAGGAGATCATTTAGCTCCAAGATACCCTTGCAGAGTTTCTTTTCCTTTTGACTGAACTGCCTCCCTCCATGCCAGCCTCCTTTCCATCTGGAGACAGGTGATGCAAACAGAGTCCAGGACTTACTCCTGTTTCAACAACACTTAGTTAAGAAATTGCCCCCGAGTTTGCACATTTTCATTCTGGCAATGTAGGAAAAGAGATAGCTTTTAAATTGTAATCCATGGCCAGATTTTATGACTGCTAAGCGGGGGAAAAAGAAAAGCTTAAGGTGAGTTTAGGAGGACTTTTTTTGGTTAAAGAAAAAAAATTACAAAATTAAAAGAGTAGAAAAAAATAAATTACTAGTGACTGTTTTTACTGCGTGAGCTTACAAGCTGGAGTGGAGAATTAAAAAGTTATATAGCTGGGGTTTCTAACCATGACTTATCACAGATGAATCCTCCATATTTATAGCTTTTTCTGTTTTTCCCATCTCAAGATAGTAAGCAATCCCCTGATATAGGGTTGTTACTCTCTGCCCAGGAACCCTGGGGGCTGTGTGTACTCAGCAGAGCTGTCACAGCTGACAACACAGGAAGGACCTGGGAGAGGGGCTTGTTTATTGTTCCTCTGCCTGGAGGGATCCCTCCCTTGTTCACTCAACAACCACTGGAGGGGGTGGAGGTGGGGAGTACTCCTTCATGCCAGGACCCAGTGAGGAGAAGGAAGGCCTTAAAGAAACAGAACAGTAACAGCCAAAGTTCCATGATGGAAGCCATCCTCTCAATTCATTTAGCCCTCACAATTGCAAATGCTGACATTATCCCCTTTTTACAGATGGGGGAATTGAGGCAGAGAGGGATTAAATAACTTGCCCAAGGTCATGCTCAGCGAATTGCCTCTCAAGGTGCCAGTCCTTGAAAAGTTCAAAAAGTGAGGGGGGGCGGTTCTTGGGGGGCAGGGAGAAAAAAGACTAAAGGGAGAATGGGAGAAATGACTAGGGGAGGTGGAGGAAGGAAATATTAATTGAGCATCTGCTTTGTGCCAGACTCCACAAATTCTGCCTTGTCATCATTTTTCTTCTTCACAGTCACTCTGTGGGAAGGCAATGGGTGGTATTTATGTCCATTTTACAGATAAGGAAACTGAGGTGCAGAAATGTTAAAAACTAGTCAAAGTTAATTTGGAAGTGACATTGATAGGATCTGAACTGACATCTGTCTGTTTCCATTTCATACTGGCTGGATGACCTTGGGCAAGTGATCTGACCACTTTGAGCATCTGTTTTCTCATCTATGAAAATGGAAGAGTATTCTCTACTCTCAGGCTGATCTCAGGCTCTGGGTGGGAAAAAGCTTTGTAAACCAGGCAGCATTGTAAAACCAACTCTGCTCCAACACCTGCTTGCAGGTAGGCAGGGGCCAGATGCTTTCTCATTAGCTGGGGATGAGGAAATTGAGGCCCAGGGAGCTGACATTGACTTGCCCATGCCACAGAGCTAATACAAAAAAGACCAGAAGTGAAACCTCCTGTTTCTTAGTGTATAGTTCTCCAACATTCACTGATAAGAGGAAACTTAACTGGGGAGAGATAGTACAAATAATCCAGCAGGTACAAATAACTGAGAGCAAAACTCTAAACATGGAAACACGTGACCTTGGATCTCAAGGTCACTGACTTGTTGCCTTTTTTGACAACACGGAATCCTAGAATGTCGATTTTAAGAAAGATTGCATAGATCAGTGACTCAACTCCAGCTAAAAAACACCCATGCTTGGTCTTGACTCCAAGCCAATGAAATCAGAATCTCTGGGGGTTGAGCTTGGGCTTTAGTAATTTTTTAAAAAAATTATCCAGATGATTCTAATGTGCAGCTAGAGTTGAAAAATCCTGACTTATGATCTCCCTTATTTTCCGAATGGGCACTAGAGGCCCAGAGAGGGGCAGCTAAAGATCCAGGGTTGTCCAGAAGTTAGTGGTAGAGTGCAACTCTGGTCTCCTGGTTCCTAGCTTGGGACTCTTCCTCCACTCTTGTCACTCTGCACTTGTGGTCAAAGTGACCTGATGATCCTGGTGCCCCCTAGTACCTGAGGATAGACACCACCCCTCCTCATTTCTCCCACTCCCCACGCCTCCTCACCAGCACCTCATGCCCCCAGAGAGAGCTCTAGGTACTGGGCTGGTCTACACACTGCAAAATGAAGTGGTGAACTGAGGCAATTATCCAATGTATTAGCAAGCCTGTCCCTGCGGCACTCCTGCCAGCCAAAGTAATAAATACAAAATGGTAATTTCTCTCTGGAAGCCTGACTCCCGCCTCCCACACAATTCCCCTCCCACCCAGAAGTCATATACCACTGCCTGGTTGTCCTCTCCTGGATGGGGCAGAAGTAACTGAGTTATTTAAATATCTCAGGCAAAACCTGCTTTTACGAAAACCTGAATCATCACACAATAACCTCAGTTCTCCTCTGCAGCTTACTTGTCTGGCCAGAGCATATCCTTCTAGACTTCAGTGGAAAGTAATAAAAATGGCTACAGGTATCAATTAATGACTCCCAATGGCTAACGTCTTCTTTGTGTGTGTCGTAAACTAGCATCAGCCCTGAAAAGGGAGTGAGAAGAGCTAGGTTGTAGCTTAGACCTGGACTCTTGCTTCGTGACCTTGAGCAAGTCACTCCAGTTGCCTGGGATTTGGAACTCTTTTGTTACCTTTCCCTAGAGTTGTGCAAATCCAAATGGAGAATGGACGTGAAACTGCTTGCACAGACTTCCGTAAAATCTGTCTATGGGAAAGTGAAGACTTGAACTCAGGTGCCCTTACCCTTACCCACTCCATGGTAGTCTCTCAGGGCATCAGTGGCTGTATGCAGCACAGGGAAGACCAGGGGGTTACAGGACATTCCAGACAGAGGGAACAGCATATGGAAAGGCTTGGAAGAACACGGTAGATACAGTGAATCCTGGCAGCTCAACATGGCGGAATGCATATGTGGGGGTGACAGTCTGGAGATTACCTGGGTGCTTGGCCTTCTCTTGTAGGCAACAGGGAACCACATGATAATTTTAGGCAGGGAAGATTTTAGACAAAAGATAAATGGCTGGTCCAGTTTTTCAGCACCAGACTGGAGAGGCCATTGAGGGGTCTAGTTTGTTGCCTGGATATGGGATACTATGGGGGCAGGGGAGATTGACTTGATGACCTGGAGTATATTCAGTTTGATTCCTTAGAGGCTGGCACAGTGCCTGGTATATAGAAGGTACTTAATAAATGTATGCATGAGTAAATGTAGCTGTCAATCAGTGAATGAATAAAAGAGTGAGCAAAGGAACGAATGGCTGAAAAAACAAATGAGGGTATGAATGACTTAATTGAATGAATAAGCTAAGGCATGGTTTGCAAACAACCTTAGCAATTCTAACTAATGGCCTTGTAACAACAAAAGTGAAGGCTTCTAGCTGCATTACCTAGAAATGCCCTGTTATTGGCATGGCTCCCTTAATTGAAGACTTTCTCCCCCCTCAGTAGCAACAAGCTGCTCAAAGACAAAAACTGATTACTGTGATCAAGCCAGAGGCTCTCCTTGGATTCTCACCTGTCATTGCCACATTTACTGATATCCACAAAATCAGAAAAGGGAGCAGAAATACCTAGCAGCTCATCCTCACAGGAACTAACTCTTTTTGGAGGTATGTGACTCCATTGCCATTTCTCCATTCATATGGACTCCCTCAATGACTTGTCGTTTCAGTATCATATAAAGACAAAGGAAACAGTTATCCTTAATAGAAACTTACCAATTGCTGTGCTGTCTGCACATCTAAGCAGCAGCAGCAGCCTGACGGTCTAGCCTGGGAGAAGCAGCTGTGCTTCTCAGAGCAGGATTCAGGACAAGGTGGGCTTTGAACGCTGTCCAAAGGGATGATTTATTGTAAAAGAATAAAGTGGCAGGGTTGATATGCACTCAGGTCTGTCTGGGGACAGAGGCCCTTCTTTCTCTTTTATTCCATCCTGCTTTTGCCTCTAGCCTTGTAGATCCTTGCTACATAAAATGTGGTCCATGTACCTGTGGCATCGGTGTCACTTAGGAGCTTGAGAGGAATGCAGAATCTCAGGCTCCGCCTACTAAGCCAGAATCTGTGTTATTGCAATATTCCCAGGTGACTCTCATGCACATAAAAGCTATTGAAGTTTGAGAAATTCTGTCTATAGATGACCCAGGTGGCACTGTGGGCCCTCCCAGCCACAAAGATTCAATTCCCTCTGACCAGGTTTCACAGTGCTCTCCTTTGAGATCAGGGAAGACTTCCCCTAGGAGGTGACACTGACTTTGAGACTTGGAGAAGGACACATATTTAAACTCCCAGTGGCAATTCACCACCATGAGTCAGGAAAGTTCTGGAACAGGAATCAGAACCCACCTGGCTTTGGTACCAGCTGGGTAACCTTGGGCAAGTCAGTTCTCTTCTCTGGGCTTAGCTGCCCCACCTGTAAAACAGGAGCACTTCGATTTGCTTTACTAAAGCATGTGGTTATCGGGAAGACCAACGGAAGTGAAAGATTTGCAAGTTCTCTGCGAAACTCGATGCCAGGGAAAGGGTCTGTTTTCGCTGTGGGCAACCAGCCAACCTGACCTAACATGTTGGAGGCTGAATGAGGAAACTCTCTCTGAACATCAAAGGCTTAAGACCTTTGCCCTCATGAAGATTAATCAGCAGAGGAACGCGGTGCTAATTACCCAGAATGGAATACTCCAAAGAAAAGGGCCTGGCTAAGTTGGTCTCACTGAGCTGCCCTTAGACAGGGATTTGTGATTGGATTCCTCCTGCTGCAGTTTTTTTCCACTCACTTGGAGTTATTTTTTAAAGGAAAGTTCGGCCTAAGGACCTAAAGCTATGTTACATTAGCATTCCGGAGGTCAATATTTCCAAAGCTGCTAGAATCAGGCTGTTCTCTCATACTGTGTGGGTGAGAGAGAGGCAGTCACATTTTGGAAGGAGCCAGATGTACCCACAGTACAAAGAACAAGCGATTGAGTGACTGGAATTGGGTTTTCCAGTGTGGGAAGGAAGAAGACAGATACTTCTCCAACTGGGGGCCTTTAGTTGGCTGTTACCCTGTTTGGAATCCTTTTCCGGATCTCTGCATAGCTTCCCCTTCTCATCTTCCTGATCTCAGCGAAGATGTCACTTCCTCAGATAATCGATCCTCCCCTGCTCCCTGGCTTCAGGCAACCCCTGCTGTTCCCTATCAGATGCCCTTATTCATTCTTTTTTTCCTTCACAGCATTTATTAATATTGGAAACAGTCTTGTTCATTTATTTGTTTATTTACATATTATCTGCTCCTCTACCCCCCAACATACAATGTTTTTCTAAAATCCTTAATCACCTGGGGGTGTCTGTTAAAAATAGACCAATGGAAAAATCAGTTAGGCACGGTGGTGCATGTCTGTAGTCCCAGCTACTTGAGAGGCTGAGGCAAGAGGACTGCCTGAGCTGAGATCAGGCCCTTGCACTCCATCCTGGGTGACAGGGTCAGACTCTGTCCCAAAAAAAAAAAATTTGATGGGCTGCTCCCCCATAAATTCTGATTCAATAGTTCTGGTTTGGAGTGAGGGATTTTTAAACCAGCCCTTCCCATCGTTCTGATCTTTGGGAAGACTTGGAAAGCACAGATCCGGATGAGAGCTCTGTGAAGGAGGGTCAGCTCCATTTCCCTCCATATCCCATATCCCCCCGGGATCCCTGGCCTATGATCGTTCGCCATAACTCTTTATTGAATGAATGAATGAATGAATGAACGAATGAGTCCACATATTTTTTTTTTTGGTGGAACCATCCTTTTTCCTGTTTCAACAATTCAATATTCAGACAGGGAACTTGTCACTTACAAGGCACAGCGTTAGGTGCCCAGACAGCTACAGGATAAAACCAGACATGGCCCTTGCCCTCAAGGAGATGATAGCTGAGGAAGGGGAATCTGAGTCAATGCATAGGATTGCAATAAAAGACCGAGAAAGGAAAGGGTTATCAGAGGGGCATAAACAAAGTGAGTTTTGCGTGGTTGAAAGGGTGGAAAGCATCCCTTTGCCTACAGATGATTTATATGGAAAAGTGGCCTCAGATAACCACAGAAGAGATGAGATTTTTAGAAACAGTATTTTTCTTTTGTCTTATATGTTGATTTGTTGTAAGTTACACACACACGTGGCTAAAAATATTCAGGTCATAGATAAGAGTGAAGAGTGAGAAGCAGGGCTCCCTCTCTCCTTCTGCACCCCATCTTCCAGGCCCCTCCTCAGAGGCAGCCTGCTATCAGATCTCAGGCATCCTTCCAGGCATATTCTGGGCATATCTAAGCACCAAGTCGTCTAGAACAGACAGGGCATCAGAGGCAGAGACAGTGGATCAGGGAATCCAGGGGAAAGGAAGCAAGGACATGGAAGGTGGAAAATTCCTTGGAATAGAGATAAGCAGCTCATCAGTGACTTAGCTTTGTGACTTTGGGCCATGAACTCATAAATCCAGGAGAGTGGGAAACGGAAGGTTGGTCAAGGTAGTAGATACTTGCCTGGCTTGTTGGCTGGTTAAAATTCTTGGAACATGGAGCAGGAGAGAGGGGCAATGGGAGTGAGGTAGCCAGGGGTCAACATAAATTAAAAATTCCAGTCTAGCATGGTGGCTCACACCTGTAATCCCAGCACTTTGGGAGGCTGAGGGGGAGGACTGCTTGAGCCCAGGAGTTCTAGACCTGCCTAGGTAATACAGCAAGACCACAACTCTATAATTTTTTTTTTAATTAGACAGTTGTGATGGTGTGCAGTGAATATTCCAAATGCTATCTTTTAAGAGTGTGAGATGCAGGTCCTCATCACCACTCTTTCCATTAACCTTCTGAACTTTGGTTTCCTCATTGGTAAAATGGGTATGACCCCAGAGTATTGTCCTGAGGATTAAAGAAGATAACAAATGGGAGGCACAGAGCCACGTAGCAGCCTTCCTTTATCCCTCTCCTGTGTCCCACTTCCTGGCAACCCATTCCACCTAAGTTGCTAGACTTGCCTTTGTAGAGATCTCAGCTACATCATTTACTAGCAAGGCCACTTTTGGTGAGCCGACCCCTCCTCACTCCTGGCACATAGCGGGTGCCTACACGTCCCTGCTCCATATTTGTCTTTCCCCAGCATCATAGCCCACCTAAGAGCGTAGGAGACATTGCTCTTGCTGTTCCAAAGACGTGGCAAAAGATGAGGGCCCGAAACACTCATCCCCGGCCGGAATTATAAAAACAAAACTACTTGGATGTGAAAAATGCAGTCATGTTTCCCCGGCTGGTTAAAATATTTGATGCTCATAGAATATTCAACAACAACAAAAAAAGGCTCTCACTCCATGCACCATCAAAAATGTAATGTAATTATAGTGATGTTAAATATCCCCAGCTGTTCTGAGATATTTGAATCTTAAATCAAGCCTGCCTGTATACATCCTGCGGTTGCAGCTGGAGATCCACACTAAGTACCACACAAACATAGAGCTGGGAAAGTTCAGACAAGAACTCTGGGCTAGAGTCTCCACATCTGTTTGTTAGAGGCTGGGCCTGACCCCCAACACTGGTATGAGGATCCCCCAACCCGAGATGTTGGCAGCCATGTGCCTTAACAGAACCACGCAATCTGACAGGTCATAAGCATCTATCCAAATCATCTTTCAAATCCATGTGCAGGGAGCGTAAAGAGATAGTGTAAAATAAATGGTAATAAAGTGAATAAACACGCGTCTCACTCCAGAGCCTTTGAGGTGGTTCTATAAATCAAATTCTTTCCATAATTTTCTCTGTGAGACTGTGCTGAGAAGCAGAATCAAACCTCATCTGCTTTCCTGAGCAGTAGGCTTAGATTTATGGATGTGAGTTCACAGTGGATGCCCGTGCCATTTCAAAGTGGGAAAATAATTTTCATTGGGAGGGGTTCCAAGAGAAGATTAAACCCTTCACTTTCAAAGATCAGAGTATCAACAACTTTCAGATCAGATATGCCATCAGAATCAGATGGGGATGGCCAGAATACATATTTTGGAAGAAGAGAGAATTTACAGAGGAACAAACTGATATTGCTGTGATACAAAAGTGTCATCTGTAGGCTTAAGCATGAATCTCCTTACAGTCTATTTGAAGCTTCCCAGTGACCTGCGGTGTGACCTTGAGCAACTCAGTCTCCCTCTCTGATTTTTAATTTTGATCAGAGTACTGAATGGGGAAGAGACACAAAAGGGCTCTGACCTACCCAGAGAGGTGTGATATGAAAACGACATAATGTTTCTTGGCTAGAATTGTAACAATATATAGAAGGCCATTGGAGACTACTCTTCTATGGCCTTAAAAGTCTTTCTTGGAAGAATTGAGGGGAATGGCCTATTTTAATGATGATAAGGATGATGAAGATGACAGTGATAACTCACATTTATTCAGCACTCACACACCTGTGCTCTGCCTTTACATACAAGAGAGTAGGAACACTTTCTGTATTTATACTCAACATTTATCCACAAACACTAGCCTATGGCTGGCTCTTAATAATGTTTAAAGAGATTAACATATGCTTTTTAAGTTTTGAAACAGCCCTACACGAAGAGTATGGTCTGTGTTTTGCAAATGAGGAAACAAAAGCTCTTTCTGTAGCTACGTGAAGAAGGAACGCATTGGTGGGAGGCAGGCTGTGTCTTGGGAAGTCCAGTCCACCCTTCTCTTTGCTTGAATGGCTGGGTGACTTTGGCCTCAGGATCCTCCTTTGTAATATGAAGTCATGAGCCAAACGAGTCTCAGTAAGGGTAAGCAGCTCTCTAACAGCCACCCAGCCAACACAATACTTGGCAACGCTGGGATTTGAACTTGAGTCTGTGTGACTCCTGAGGTAATCTCCTTTCTACTTCCCCTAACCACCTCCTTTCTAAGTTTCTGGAGTCCAACTTCCCAATCTTGCATTATGTAAGTGTGGTTAAAATACTCCCGAGCTATTTCTGAAACTAGATGCGTGTTTGTTACACATTCTTTTATTTTCTTGAATTTTGGACAGATCCTGCGGCAAAATTACCCAGCCTCGTTCACTAATGTGGATTCAGGTCTGCAATAGAAAGTGTTTTGTACATCAGAAACAAATGAGGCTTCTATTAATTTCCAATTCTTGCTGTAACAAATTACACAAACTCTACTGGCTTCAAACAACATACATTTATTATCTTATAGTTCTGGAGGTCGGAAGTCTGAAATGAGTCTTACCAGCTAAAATCAAAGTGCCAGCAAGGCTGTGTTCCTTCCGGAGGCTTTAGGGCAAAATCTGTTTCCTTGGCTTTTCCAGCATCTAGAGGCCACCCATCTTCCCTAATTTGTGCCCCCTCTTCCATCTTCAAAGCCATCAAAGTAACACTTTCAAATCTCTCTCTTTTTCTCCGACTTTGTCTGTGTGTGTGTGTGTGTGTGTGTGTGTGTGTGTGTGTATGTGACAGAGTCTTGCTCTGTTGTCCAGGCTGGAGTGTAGTGGTGCAGTCTTGGCTCATTGTAACCTCCACCTCCCAGGTTCAAGTGATTTTCCTGCCTCAGCCTCCTGAGTAGCTGGGACTACAGGTGCCTGCCATCAGACCCAGCTAATTTTTGAATTTTTAGTAGAGATGGTGTTTCACCATGTTGGCCAGACTGGTCTTGAACTCCTGACCTCAAGTGATCTGCCACCTCGGCTTCTCAAAGTGCTGGGATTACAGGCATGAGCCACCGCGCCTGGCCTCTTTCTCTCTGACCTCTGCTTCTGCAGTTACATCTCCTCTCACTCTGATTCTCCCGTCTCCTTTTGTCACTTTTAAGGACCTAAGATTACACTGGGCCCATCCAGATAACCCAGGATATTCTCCCTATCTCAAAATCCTTAACTTAAAAATCACATCTGCAAAGTCCCTTTTCTACATAGGGTAATGTATTCACAGATTCTAGGGATGAGGTCATGGGCATTGTTGAGGGGCCATCATTCAGCCTACCACATGGCCTTAGAACTTTGGTTTGACTGACACTCCAGCTAGGCCCTGGCCCTCTGTTAACCCTGCTCTGGTGTGGCAGAGGGCTTCCCCCAGAGCACTGATGCTTCTGATATTGCACATTCTCTTGGGTTCACTGGGGAGCCCAGGACCGCTCCCCAGGCACACTTATTTACTTCACTCTAGGATGCTCATCCCACATGCACTTTTATAGATCCAATGAATTGGATATGGCTGAACCACAGGGATCCCTCCTTATCAGCATTCACAGGGCTTCCAGGAGCCCACAGCCCTGTCTCTCAAAGCAAGTGTGGTTCGTGGACCAGCAGCATCTGTACCAGCTGGGAGCTTGTTAGAAATGCAAATCTCACACCCTGCTCCAACCTACTGAATCAGGGTCTCTGTTGAGGGCCTAGTAACCCAGACATGCTCAAGTTTGAGAAGCGTAGCCCCCTTAAGGACTCCACACCTGTCCACTGCCAACTGGAGTGTGGTGCAGCAGTTTAGTACCAGTTCTTTTCTGCAAAGTACTCACAAGCCCATCACTTTTTCCTTAAGACAATCTTCCAGGTCAGGTGAAATCTCAAACCCACACTGACCAGCAACAGAGGTGCTGGAGGAAGAAAAGGTATATGGGGCCTTAGGAGACCTTAATTCAAATGCTGGCTCTTGTTGTATTCCTGTGCTGAGTGACCTCTGGCAAGTCACTCCTACCTCTGGAGTTAGGCAGGCAACAGAGTGTAATCAGCATCCTCCATTACTGCAGAGATAGCAATGTACATTATCATATCCTATCTAGGTATAATAAATTAAGCTTCTGCTGATTACAAATGCAGGTTTGTCTGGCCAAAGCTGCACCAAGATCTTTTGCAGGAACAATTGTGATGCAGTGCATTGACTTTGGAACCCTAAGGTCAGGGCTTCTGTGACCTTGACCAAGGTACTGAATCACTCTGTGCCTCAGTTTTCTTTTTGGTATCAGGGACAAAAGAATACGTTTTTCTCGCTCCGTTGTCAGCGGAAATAAAATAATGAATGTGAAAGTGTCTGGCAGAAAGAAGGAGCTCAATAAATGTGTGTGGAATCGGAGGAAACAATTTACAAGGCAAATTAATAGTATAAACAATGGTGTCAGGGGAGATATTTGACATGCTCAGAAGAACAAACTTCCTGAGTACGTTAGCAGTCTCTATTTGTTTTACCAACAATTCATGTTCCAATTATGAGTGAGTCATCTATTTGTTAGCACAGGCCCGAGCTGGAACTCAATTTGGCACCATTTCCTCATGCAGGACTTCAAGCTACCAGTGTCCTTGAAAGAATGAGAATAGTAATTTAGTTGAGGTTGTGGCACAATTAAAACTTTTTTTCACTACTCCTGGGCAGATTCTCCTCCATAGATCTACTTCTCTTCCATTTGTCTGAGGGCAGAGGAGGATACAAGTTCATTAGTGATCTTGTCCGATTACGAACCGTCTTTCCTTCTCAGGATTGCAGGTCTTGGAACCCAGGATGACTCTCCAAGGCCGACAGCAACTTACAGTGAAAAAAACTTCAAGGCTTGGAAGATTGTGAATGGTACCCTCCATGAAAGGATTTGTTCTTATCAGCATCTCTGAGTGTTGGCAGAATGGAGCCATAGGAAAGAACATAGGCTTTGAAGCTGGACTGATCTTTGGTTGAATCTTGACTCTACTACTTCCCAGATGTGTAACTTTGTACCTCCCTGAGCCTCAGCTTTCTCATCTGTAAGCAGGGTTCCATGACACTCATTCATGCTGTTAAAATGGAATGTGACTGTTTATGTAACAGGTACCCAATACAAATTCTAGGCTATTGCATTCCAACCCCACTCCCTGTATAACAGGCAGCTCCTTTTAGACTCAGTCACTCCAATGAGGCACATTGACTGTTGCAAGCCTATTTACCAGAAACAGATCAGACTTATGGTCATCTTGGTGGCTCAGTGCCTGGCACATAGTAGGTGCTTAATATGCATTGGTTGACTTAATTTTTGAGTAGTTCATCCAAGCAAATCACTTAGGAGAATGAAGACAACTGACACATGAAGCAAATGTCCTGGCTATTCCTCCAGCCCTTCTCCATTGGGCAGACATCTGATTGATGCCTTCATAACTGGCCACAGTGGCCCCAAAATAGCCACTATCAGAATCATCCTGACATTGGTCAGTTTGGATATCTGCAGACCTGAGCAGAGTTTACATTTGATTCCCTAAACTAATTTCCCCAAAGTCAAATAACTGGTGGAGGTCTTTTCATGTTCCTTGTATAAATGTCTATTTAATCACCGTCCTGTCTCTAGCACTTCAATAACTTGTACATTTCCCCCCTTAATTACTGTTTCAGTTCTGCAAAGAAAATAAATGGTTGGCTGAAAAACTCACACCATCTGCACTATTTGAGCTCTCTGTTCCCCCGACTGCCCACTTGAATAGAGAACTTTTCAGCTAAATCCCATTGGTCATTTGACTCATGCCTTCATATTAAACAGGAGAATCCTGAGACCAAAGTCACTCAACTAGCCAGGGAAAAGCTGAGGCTGGGCTGGACTTCCCAGGACACACTCTGCCTCCTACTGATGGACTCCTTCCTCATGCAGCTGCAGAATGTGCATGCACCTTTGCAGTCATGAGGACTTGGGTTCAAATCCAAGCTTTGCTACCTGCAGAGTCTGTGACTTCAGGTGGATTACAGATGATCCCAGCACTGCAGTTCCCCCATTTATAAAATGTAGATTTTCACACAGTCTTCCAGGGTTATTGCAGAGAATTGAGATGACATGAAACATGCCCAGCCAGAGTCTGGCACATCACAGCTGCCCAATGCTATTTGCCTTTGTCCTTCACTAAAAATGCTCACCGCAAGTCATAATAATGGAAATAGCTCACATTTCTTGAGTGCTTACTTAGGGCCAGGAATGGGTCTAAGCACCTCACATGTATTAGCTCATTTATTCCTCTTTCTCTAAAGACAAAAGTATCTTTCTTGATTCCCTAAACCTATCCATCCTCCCAACTGCTGGACTGCCTGGCCTAGTGCCTTTTCAACAGAGTTAGCTGATTTTAAACAATACATTGCTGAAATGATTTCTTGCTTTCTGTCCTGGCAAGTAGCAGCCAGCTTGTCTGATGTGACAAAATGTGAAGAAACTAAACGTTGTTTTCTTGGCTTTCAGTACATATGAGTGGTCCAAAATCTGAACTCAAGGTTAACTCTTGAAAAGGCGATTGTGCAGGGAGGAGTGGCCCCTCATAGAGTTAGGAACAGGGTGGCAGCTGGGGTGTTTGGGACACAGATGAGGTCTCTCAACTAGTAGTAAAAGAAGTCAGAGTTTTGCTACAAAGTTCAAAAACTTTAGTTTGGTCTCCAGGCACCCATTACACAATTGCATCATCACCCCTCAGCCCAACTCCCATCTCAGCACGTCCAGCCCTTCCCTCTGGCCACCCTCAACTAGGCTCAGGGCCTAGTTGCGTTCAATCTCATGCGTTCAATCTCATCATTTCATGTCTCTGTACTCTTGGATTTGGACTCCTGTCCCCTCACCCTGAAGTCCTCTTTCTCTCCTTCCCTACTTTAGAGCTTCTACTTATTCTTCAAGATTCAGCTGAGACACCACCTCCTCCAACAAACCATCGAAGATCCCCAGTCTGACCCTTGGAGCCCACACAGCACCTCTGTACGCTCCTGGCATCTATTCACACATCTGTCCTCAACAACACTGTGAGCTCCCGAAGGGCATGTACCAAGCCTTATTTAATTTTATACCCCCAGCAGCTAGTACAGAACTTAGTATATAGTTGACCTTCAAGAGACATTGGTTGATTGAACGAATGAACTAGAAAATGAGCATATACCTCTACTCAGGTAAGTGGTTATAATAAAATATGATAATTATATGAATGGTAATTAGTAACTGCTACCATCAGATGTCAAGACACTGAGCTGAACACTTTATCCACATTATGACAACGGCTCTTGAATATCGAGCACCTACTGCTGTCCAGGCACACGCCAGTTATTGCTCATATGTTATCTTCATCCCAGATCTCTGAGGCAGGAATTATTACCAGAGGCTCAGGGAGCAAAGTGTATGACCAAGGCACACAGCTAGGAAATGGCAGCACCAAAAACCTGCGCTGAGATCTGGCTGGCACTCTCCCTTGAACCATGTCATCTGCCAGAGAGAGAGCCATTGCTCCTTGTTCCTGCAGTGGACGTCAGATTGGCCTCTGTTGGTTTCTGTTCCAACCCCCTGGTTCTTCTTCCAAAGTCCCAGTGCCCAGCTAGCTCAGCCTCACTGTTTTGCATCCCACCCAATTACTGGGAAGGCTCCCTTCTTCTGACCCAGGAAACCCCAGAAGGGCCAGAGTGTGCAGAGCTTGAGTCCACAGCTGATGCCAGGGAAACAACACAGGCATTCAGAAGCCAAGCTGCTTTATCTGACTGCTGAGAGATTAACTCTTGCACAGCTGCAACAAAGAGAAGCACTGCAACTAAATACATCTCGAGTGGGCCTAGAGGATAAGACCCAACAGACACCCCCTTCCTCTGCTAGGTTTATTTCCAGACCAAGGGACTAACTGGTTGAAATGGGACTTAGGGACAGCTGGCACATCCCCCCAAAGGCCTCCTCTAGAACTCCATCTTTCACCTGTTGCTCTAGTCCTCTTAGGATTGGGGAGCACAGGTGTCTGGGGGGGGTGCTTGGCATCTTGTTTTCCACTTTCCCTTCTCTGTCCCCAAAAGGAATAAATGCCCAGAAGTGGCCTGCTTCTCACTGAAATGCATTTCACTGGTGTTCTCTAGAGGAATTAAGCCAGGAAAATGTTCCTGACAGGCCTGCTGTATATTTGGGGCTCCCCTGAAATAGCTTCTGGCTTCTACAGATAGAGGGGTGAAGCCTTTAGTTCTGAGGTCCTTGGAAAAACCTATAGCATACAACTTTAAGGGGCTGGGTACTCCCAGGACTGGGCCATTATAGGAAGCCACTAGGGGTCACCTGAGTCTCCAGGAACACATACATTTGAGGAATGGAGGTAATACTTTTGCTTGGGTGTGTGTGTGCCTGCAAACTCTTCAAAGGCAGGGACTCAGAGTACAGGGAGGTAAGAGAAGGGTGTGTCCCAATGGGAAGGACCTTACTCTCTTCAACTCCCTAACAATTGACCCATGCAACTCATGGCCATGCCTGTTGCTGAGGTTGAAGTCAGGTGGCTCCTGAAGGGACTGTGTCCTCTGCATGCCTCAGTGGCATGCTGCCAAGACTCTGACGACCTGGGCCACCTGGGGTGGCTCTACTTTCCACTATCCCAGCTCCTAGGAGGGATAGGATTCCTAGGAGTAGAGGTGGGGGAGAGGGCAAGAGTCCTGTGTAAGAGTCCTCTGAGAGAAGAGAGGCCCAAGTTCAGACAGGAAGGGTACATATGGTTTCTGTGTAATGCAATTAGTGGTATGCAAAGTTGGACTTTGAACTTGCTGGCTCTGAGCATTGGACAGCTTTTAGAGCTTCATTTTTCTTATTTTAAAAATGGGAATAAAACTCATTGTTAATGCAGGGCTGTAGTGAATATCAAAAGTGCATAGAGGCTGTTAGAATGCAATTCCACACGCTTTGCAAAGCAATAGTCAGATTTTCAGAATTACATTTGATGGGCCTGCTGTAAAACTTAGCGCTGGAGTGAGAGCCTGCTGCTACGTGGACGTAACCTTGAACTTTAACTCTTGAGGCTGCTAATTAGTGATCAGCAAAAAAACAATAAACAAGAGATCACTGCCCTCATTCCTTCACCTTCGTGGAACTCAGAATTGTGCTTGGAGTCCTGGAAGAAATCACTTAGAAGCATATGTTAACAGCATCTCCTACTTGCCAAAGCAGGGAGTCAGCAAGTAGATATTCTTTAAAGGCCAGCTGAAAAGCCCAGGAAATAAGGAATGTTTTCAGAGTGGATAATTCAGGGCTACTAAATACACAAGCTTAAAGCAAAGCCAGCAAGACAAGATTGAAGTCACGGTTGCCTTCCTAGACAAGGAATAATCCAATCAGCCAATGAGAGACCTGGCCTGACCGGCGTCATGCCAACACCTGTTGGAACCGTGGCATCTCTTTACCATCCCAAAATAAGCTTTGTCGGAAATGAGGATCTCAGGAGTGATGAATCAGAGCTGGTAAAATCACCATCAGAGCACTACCAATAAACACACACAGCAACCTTCCCTGTACTAGTGGAAAAGCCCAAACCCACCTAAGGGACATTTACACATGAATGACTGGACAGGCGTGCATCATGCTGGGGCCTGGCACCAGAACTCCTCCAAGGCAGACTGCACAAGGCAGATACCTTCTGTCCAACAGCTGCGTTATCCAGACCCACAGCGTGAGGGAACCGGCACAGCAAATGGTTTACAAACCCTGAGCACAGCTTCTCCTGGCCGCGGCTGTTTGCATCCACATCCCTGCTAGGATGCTTTCTCAACTCCAGAGCATTCCTCCAGACCAGAAGACCCACACTTACATTTTATGGGGGATGGAGGCCAGGTGAAGGGCCCAACCCTGGCCCACCACTGCTCAGTTCGGCTGGATGCTCAAGACTCCTGCACTTTGAAAAAGTAGCCAAAGCATGCTGCTGCCTCCCCCACCAAACTGTCTACAGCTTCAGTGTTGGTTTTCTGGGAGTTTCCTCCCAAGTTCTCCTAGAGTCTAAGTGTTTGGGAACTTGGAAGACATAAGCTGCTTAGGATCGTAGGCCTGCTTAGGGACTCTGCGTGATTCTTCTGACGGTCCATTTTTGAAGAGCTTCTTTTTTTTTTTTTTTTTTTTAAAAAAAAAAAAAAAAGAGCCGTCTGTTGGTTTTCCCAAAGACAACAAGTCCGCACTTAAGAGATCTATCTACACTCCAGACAGAGCAGTTTCTTGGAGTCCTGTGGGTCTGGAGTTGAGGTCAGGAAGAAGGAGGCTGACTAATATTCACAGACGGGCCCATACGGAGTAGAATGAGGGGTTTGGGGGCTGACACTGGAAGGAGGGGCTGGGACAGGGGAGCTCCCACTGGTGGGAGGCGACTCCTCCTACAGTTAAGTCCAAGTTCCCAAAACCTGCAGGAGAAGACTCAGAGGACCCAAGAGTGGGTTCTGCCTTGGCATCGTGGAGTGGTAACACTGCAAGAGGCCTGGGGACAGCCCCAAGAGGGCGGAACACCAGGCCTCCTGACTCCCGGGGAGTGGGGCGCAGAGGGAGAGGGTTCGCGCGCAGGGCAACTCACGGAGGAGAAGTTGTGTGGGCCGCAGAGCTCGCCGCGGTACTTGCAGGAGAGCAGCATGTCCTCGAGCTGGTGGCCCAGGCGGTCCATGAAGGCGGCGCTGATGCCCTCGAAGTGGCGCGGCGGCAGGAAGAGGCGGAAGTCAGCCAGCTTGCGGAACCACTGGCGGCGCGGCTCGTCGCCGCGCAGCAGCTCGCTGACGAGCGGGCGCGCGGTGCGGTTGGGCAGCAGCAGCCCGAGCCAGTGGCCGGCATAGTAGAGGTCCCCCTTGGAGAGGCGCGGGAAGCGCAGCGGGTTGTTGTTGCACACGGTGACGGCGGGGAAGGGTAACTGGCGGCTCCACTCGCGGTGCACCCGCGTGTGCGACGGGAAGCTGAGCCAGTAGAGCAAGCGGTTCGAGGACCAGGACAGCAGCAAGCCGAGGGATGTACAGAAGGCCAGCACCCACAGCGCCCGCCGCTGGAAGGAGCCCCCAGCCGCCGTGCGCCCGGCACACATGTGCCGCAGCCCGTGCAGTTTAGCGCGGCTCAGCGACGGCCGCCCCCTGCGGGCGACCCCTGGCCCCTGCAGCGCCCGCTCGCCGCCTCTGCCGCCCCCGGGCTGCCCGGCCGCCGCCACCGCCGCGGGCGCCGGCTCCTCGCGGGCCATGCGGAAGCGTCCCGGGCCGGTGAGCGCGGCCGCGGGCAGCCCGGCTCCGCCGCTCCGGCTCATTCATTCAGCCCGCGGCTGGCAGCAGCGGCGGCGGCCCCGGCCGGGTGGAGCCGCCATGGGAGTCCGCAGCAGCAGTGGAAGCAGCAGCAGCGGCAGCCGCGCGCAGCCCGCGCCAGGGAAGCGTGCGCCCGAAAGGAGCTCCGGTGGCGCGGCATGCCCGCCCGGCGCCGCCGCTGCCGCCTCCGCGGGCGCCCGCCCGGGACTGAGCGCCGCCTCAGCCCGCAGCTCCTGGCAGTGGCCTCTCCCGAGCGCCTCCCAGACTCTCCCGGTCCCTGGTCTTCCTGGAGGACGCCTGGCGCCGGGCACTACTTCTGGAGGGGTCCCACAGGGAGCCGCCTCTCCAGTCCCTGGGTGCTGCGCCCGCCTCCCCTCGTCCTGGACCTCGGGGGACCCTGAGCCGAGTCCCCCCTGCCCCGCTTAACCCCAGCTTTTACGCTGGTCCTGGGAGAAGGGCCACTCGGCCACCATGCCTGATCTGGACATCCCCAGGGATCCCACCAGCCCGGCCCGTGGCCCAGCGGTGCTGGGACACGGGAGAGAAGGCGCCAAGGAACGAGCGCCCCCAGAGGCGCACCGCAGCTCCTGGCTGGGCGGGCGGGGTGGGTGTGTACGGGGGTGAGTGGTCGCCTTGCCGGCTGCCGCCTTCTTTCCCTTGCCCTCCAGGACCCTTCCTTGTCACTGCTCCCCGGGCTGCGCTCGGCAGAGACCCGCTTAGGCTTCCCCAAGTCCCGCGCCTAAGTCCTGCCAGGCGCCCGCTCTCGCCTGGGGCTGAGAGCTTCTCAGGGCGTCCTGCGGGAGGCTGTTCGCCGCCGGGCCCCTTCAAGGATGCTAGCTGCAGGGAAGTGTCGCTTCTCGCCTCAGCTCTCCCAGGTGCCTCGCGTCTCCAGAAAAGCCCGGCCTTGCTCTCTCTTGCCTCTTCTCTCTGCCCCGGCGGCGACAAGAGCTGGGGACTGCGGAGCCCCGCCAACACCTCCCGGGGGTGACCCGGACTCGCTGCTCCGCGCGCCCTTCTCCTCTCAAGACTCCGAGCTCACGGTGGCCGTGACGCCGGCTAAGCTCCTTCCCCGGTTGCCTGGGAGAACCCTCTTCGGGCCCCAGGCGAACTTGGGCAGCGGCCGCGCGACGCTGGCGCGGCTGGGCTCCGAGCACCTGCTCCTCCGCTCGCTGGCCCCGCGGCTCGGGGCGGGCGGGGCGGCGGCGACCGTGAGCGCCGTGCGCTCCTGGAGACGCGGTGCTGACGCGCCCGGCTCCTCCTCGCTGCATTTTAATTCCTGGCCACTGTGGCCGCTGCACACCGAGCGGGAAGCCTCTTGCTGGAGTCGGCCGGGTGCGGGGGTGGGGTGTGGTGGGGAGCGGGATGGGGATGCGCTGTACAGATGTGCTCCTGTGTGTGGGCTTGTGGGAGAGATAAGAAGTAGTATAACCATTGTGTTGATGTGGCCGCAGTGTAGACAGGGGTGAGAGGACTCCTGAGTGTGTGAGAGGGGCTGTGGAGAGAGCAAGTTGCTGTGTAGTGTGGGCATTTGAACACGATTGCGAGTGTGGTGCCAAGTATTGGGTGTGCGTAGGATGTGCATTGTGTATGTGTGAATGGGCATTTCTGTGAAACTCTTGAATGTGAGCATGTCTGCGGGTGGCGTGCTGTGGCCATTAGAGTGTGGTGCATGCGGGATGTAATGTCTATGGTGACATGTATGTTCCGTGTGTGTGTGTGCACTTAGTGAGTCCTGGGTTTGAAATGGATGTGTTGATGTGTGGGTGGATATCAGGGTTTCTAGATGTGGTGTGTTTTATGTGTGTGTGTATGTGCATGTGTGTATGTGTGTGTGTATGTAATGAGTATGTGTGTTGAGGCATTGCGAGCAGGGTAGGTTCAGTGGGACAATCCTCCCCTCAGCCTCTTAGGGGCATTCCATGTGTGCCCCAGCCCCTTCCCTGGAAGTGCCTATTGCTCAGCCCTGGCCCAGTCTGCCAAGCACAGCTCTCCAAGAGAGTGGGAAGGAGGAGTGGGACTTCCAGGGACAGGAGACTCCATCTTTCCCATTCCCCTCGCTGGGATCTGGCAGCCCACTGGTTGTCTGATAATGTCACCCTTCCATCCTGGATGGGCCCAGGATATCCCACTAACCTCTGGGCACTTTAGACTCTTTGATTTGGTCTTTTTAATATTTAATATTTTGCCTTGACTTGTTTGGGAGGATGGATGAGACACATAGTGCACTGCTAGCTCCATTTCAGAGGTGAGATTAGGGAGGCCAAGTACTTACCCAAGGTCACACAGCCTGTAAGTGGTAGATCTGGATTCAGCACCCAGGTCCCCAAAGCTCTAGCTCTTTCTACTGCACCACAAGGCCTTACAGTTTTCATTCTCCTGACCAAGCACCTTGAGGGCAGGGTGGGAGTCTTGCTCTTGTGGCTGGCTGGGCATGTAGGGTGCACAGTAGGACTCTACCCATGTTTCCCAAATAGTTGACTCACTGAGGCCTTGCTGGGGCAGGGAACACTTGGAGCCCCATTACTCCATGAGATAAAGGCGTTTTCCAGACATTATCCAGAGAGTAGAATTTGGTGGGGGAGGCAGTGTGAAGGGACTCCAAAGGTGGGAGGATGCTCCAGTGGAAGAAGAACCGAAGTGTGTATCCTTTGGGTGAGAGGAGGCTTGGAGAAGCAGAGATTTGGGTGAGGAAAGGAGTTTTACCCTCTTTGTAATGATGAATTAGGGGCGATTTGGCCAGATCTGTTGAATGAGCTGTGGGTTTCAAAGCAGGAGAGAAGCAGTGCTGGGGTGGGTTTTCCCTCCCCACTGACCTGAGGGCACCCCTGCAGCGTGATGACTTCCTGCAGCTGGTCTCTGGAGAAGAGGACCTCTGAGCCCCTCATTTCCCACTCACCCACATACATACATCCACAGAGTCACACATGTACAAGCACACATATACACAAACACACACACACACTACACACATATACATGAACATACATGTATACCAACATATACACCCAAATGCACATATGCCCAATGCATACTGCATAATACCTACACACAACACACATACATGTAACATACGCAACACACACACACATACACACACACACACACACACACACCTGGAAGCCCTTCTCACTCATCTGGGGAAAAACCTTTTGCAATTGGTCATTGATGACAGTTTGCTTTGGGTTTGGCTGGTTGAAGATGTCTGTTGCTGGCTTTGAGGGGAGGGTTCTGAAACTGCCTGCTGTACTGCGGCCTCTACCAAAGACTCATACTCCGGTGCTCCCAGCCTGGTCTCAAGGGTCCTGGAAATGCCACAGTGACCCGCGTCTTGGCCAAGGTGGGGTGACCTAGTGACCTCAGTGCAGTTACTGATGAAGCAACCAGGACAAGCATGTGCCATCTTCCAGCATCATAACTCTGGAGTGGCATGAAGCTCTATTTTATAAAAGCCTTTAAAACATTTTATGTTTCCGATGTGTTCAGCTGTTGTGGGCTTGCTCTTTCCTAGTTATTTCCCCCTTGAAATGTGCATGTGCTACTTTTGATTGACCAAGTGTCTTCTCTGCCATGAGGTTTCCTGTTAATTCTCCAGATGGAAGCTCTTTCAGGGAGAGGAGGGGTAGCCTGCTCAGGCCCCAAGGGGCCTTGACACAGAAATCTAGAGAAAGACACATGGGCAGGAGTGACTCCAAGCAATGATTGATGGCTCTCTTTATGGCACCTGTATGCAGCACATTCTCTATGCAACTTGAAATACTCCCACTCTCTTCTCTGACCAGTACTTTGACCAGCCCAGTGAAATTCTGTTCTTTCTTCAAATCTCAGCTTATGCATTGCCTCCTAGGTTAAGGTTTCTTTGATTCTCCCAAACAAACTTGGGTCATGCTTTTCCTATGATCCCATCACATCTTGGAAGATTGATACCTCTTTGATAGTCCTTGTCATAGTTTGTGTCCAAGCCTTACTGCTGGACTATGACCCATTTGCAGGCAGGGACTACACCTCATTCATATTTGTATCCCTATCTCTTAGCACAGTGATGAAACACTGGTAAGCCGGGGAAGGGGAAACAGGAGCTAGTATTTCTTGAACAACTACTGTATGCCAGGTACAGAACTAGGCACATAAACAAATGTTATTTAATTTCTCACTCCAACTCTGCAGGGGAGGTTTTTTTTGGCCTTGTTTTAAATACACTGTTTGTTTTTTTAGGGACGAGGGTCTTGTTATATTGCCCAGGCTGGTCTTGAACTCCTGGGTTTAAGCAATCCTCCTGCCTCAGCCTCCCAAAGTGCTGGGATTACAGGAGCGTGCTACCATGCCTGGCTATTTTTACCATTGTTGATGCAAAGGCTTGGTGCACAGGATTTGAATCCAAGTCTAACTCATTCCAAAGTGCAGGGCTTCCCCTGTCCATCATACTTCCTTTCAAAATTATATTATTATGATAATAAAATAAATGTAGGACTTCCTAAGTGCTAGGGCCCCCTCTAAGTGTTTTACACTAAAAACAAGTATCATACATGCTGTAAGTGTTTAATCCTCAAAATAAGGAGGCAAATACTACTTTTTCTCTACTTTAAAGAGGAGGAACCCTTAACCACAGAGAGGTTAATTTACTCACTTTAAGCCACACAGCTACCAATCAGGAGACCAGGCTTTGCCCAGGTAGTCACTCCATCCCTGTGTTCTCCAGCCCTAGTCCAACTGCCTCAGTTCTCATTCTCAGAGGTAATTGGACACAACAGCTCCTGTGGAATAGTGTTACCATCCTGGAAGACTCCCTTGGCCAGAAAAAAAAATTCATGAGGCAGAACAGAGGTGACCCACATAACCTCTCCACCAAGAAATTACCATTTGGCATTGTGATGTACCAATCATAAGTTTTTAAGAAAATTTCCCTTGTTTATCTCTGAAACATCTGTTCACCACACCTGGTGTTCTGGCATTCTGATGTTGGTGTGTGATGTTGTGCACAGTGGCAGGAAGGTCTTCTGGCCAGCCTTCCCTCATTCTGGGGTATAACCACCACCACCACTGGTAAGCTGTTTTCTCTCATGAAATAAATCTGTTGGGAGGGGAGATCAATGTAAGTAAACACGGTTTCCTGAGCTGACAATTTTCAGAGCTGACACTTGTGTGGCTTGATCAGGTTTCACTGGAGCCCCCAGTGTTCCTGTTTACCTGCTACTCAGAGGCTCAGAATTGGAAAACATCTGAGATACCACCTAAGCCTCCTTCCTGCCTGCTGTAGGAATCCCTTCAATACATTCCTTCAGTGACAGTGTAATCAATTCTATTCTGGAACATCTTGCTGTGTTTAAAGCTTCTTCCTTTCATCAGATTGAAATCTGTCTCCATGTGAATTTCTCCCATTTCTCCTTATTTATCTCTGGGGACCCACACAAAAATAACTTTGGTATTTCTTTCACGTGGAAACTCTTCAAACTCTTTATAGAATCAGAGCACTTTGATGCTGAAAGGGGTCTAGCAGTCCACCTTTAGTTAGTGAAGTTAACTAGTTCACTAACTAGTGAAGTGAACTAGTGAAGTCCTCAAGGCCATCCTTTCTTCTGCAGGCTAAATGTCACCAGTTCCTTCAACTGTTTCTCCTGTAGTTTCTGCTCTTGAGATGGGCTCTTGGTTGTGAATCTCCTCGCAACGTGATCCTCCAGCCCTGTGGAATATAAGCCTACCAACCCTTTTACTCTTGATCTGATACTTCTAGCCCCTGACATTTCTGCTGGTGGTTGGGGGCTCTTGTTTGTCCCCTTGTCTCAGGGATTTCATGGAGGTAGTAGATGGAGAGATGGAACCACAATGTTGGGTTCTTGGTGTGCTGCTTAGAATGCTGAATGCACTTTCCTTTAGGACTGTTCTGCAAATGGTGATAAGAGCTAACATTACTTTTAATATTAAAATTCATCGGCTAGGTGCAGTGGCTCGCGCCTGTAATCCAGCACTTTAGGAGGCCAAGATGGGCAGATTGCTTGAGTTCAGGAGTTCAAGACCAACCTGGACAACATGGCAAAACCCTGTCTCTACAAAAAATTACCTGTGCATGGTGGTGCACATCTTTAGTCCTAGCTATTCAGGAGGCTGAAGTGGGAGGACCACTTGAGCCTGGAAGGTCGAGACTGCAGTGAACTGTGGTCATGCCACTGCACTCCAACCTCAGGCATCAGAGTGAGACCCTGTCTCAAAATAAATAAATAAATAATAAAGTTTATTAATGCTATGAGGCACATGGGCTTTTGTGGGGGTAACTGTGATCCTCAATTGATCTCTTTTTTTCCCCCTTTCTCTGCCTTTTTTTTTTTTTTTTTTTGGTCTTATTTCTATACTGTTCATGGCTCTGTGTCACTCTGCCTCCCTCTCCCCTCCTCTCTTTCCCTTCTCTTCTTCTCTTCCCTTTCTCTCTCTCCAACCTCTGCCTGAAGCCTAGGGGTGTTCTTTGATACCTTTTTAGACAATGGAATTGGTGGCATGTGGGCCCTAGAGGTGGCCAATGTTATAGCATCTAAGCAAATGTTCAGGAGTCATGATGGGGACTCCTGTACTGGTGGAAAGAGAGAGAGGACTTCTTCCCTGTGGTTTTACTCATTGCACACGGGTATTCCTACACCCCTCCCTTCCTTCCCCCATGGAACTGGCACTGGAGTTGCTGTTCCTTCTTTCCTTTCACGTGCTTCAGTGTCTCCACTGCCTTTCCCCCTCACTCTGTTTTTGTTGTTGTTGTTGTTGTTTGTACACCCTTGGCCTCACCTAATTTTCTCTTTTTCTGGGGTCTTTCTTAGGTGCACCAAATGGTTTTTTGCCCTTTTAGTCATTCTCATTTTACTTGACTTCGAGCTCCCAGCTACCTTTCTTCTATCACAAGCAATTCCCAGGTATAAGAGGTCAAAGAAGGGGCCATGACCACCAAAATAAAGAACATGGGCTGGAAGGATCAGGTCCAGAGTGAAAGGAGCTGGGAGGCTCACGCTCCACAGGGTTGGAAGAAGGTTGGCTGAAGCATTGTGGTCCCTGCTTAACGGAGAACCCTGTGAAAGTGGGAGCTGGGTGTAAAATATAATTTAACCCTTTCACTTTCAGTGGAAGAAGTCAAGGTCCAGAGTGGGGAGAGACTTGCTGTAAATCACACCTGCTGATACTGATAAAGGGACACAACCAGAATCCAGGTTCCAACTTCCAACTCATTCTCTGCTCACTCTATCAGAGGATCTTTAAAAAAAAAATCCATTTTAAAATTGGTAACATATTCACATGTTTCAAAAAACACAAAAGAGTATCTAGTAAAAAGTTTCTCCACCCCATCCCCAGCCCCCACAGCCACCCAGTTTTCCTCCTTGGAAGCTACCAAAGCCATCAATTTCGTGCGTGGTCTTTTAGAGATACTTTATGAATATACATAAGTGTACATAGTCTTCATATGCCCTTTTTTTCTACACAAATCGTTGCAGTCAGTGAATGTCGTTGACTAAAGTAATTGTATTTCATGTTCTTCACACCTTTTTTTTTCAGTGTTTTCAGCTAGTTTGTGGTTGCCTTCCTTTGGCACCTCATTTCAACTTCTGTTATTTTCCTTAACTTCTCATTTCCCATTATCCTGCTTTCCCATCCAAAAAGGACAGCGGGTCCTATGACAAGGTGGTACACAAGCTTGTCATCTTATGATCAGATTTTCCCTTAACCCTTTGCTAGATACCCTAACGGATGAAAGCTGTCATGTGGATAATCTTAAACAGCAGGTTATGCAGATATTTCTGTTTTCCTCTGAAGTGCATTATGTTGTGTATTTGCATATGATTTAATTTTCTTGTCATATTTTTCTCAGGCTAATTATAACACATGCAATTGAACGTCCTAAGCACACAGCTCTTCTTGGTCTAGGAAGATGGTCCAAACATGCATTGGTTGGCAGAGAGATCCAGTTTAGGATTCAGAAGTTTCTGTAAATAACATATAGAGTGGGTAAAACATAACAGGGAAAGAACCAGAAGGTGTTAGTGCCAAAAGTCATCTTAAAGAGCATGCAGTTGAACTAGGAGAGGAAATTGAGGTAAGTTTAGAGACTTGTCCCTGGTCACTGAGAAGTTGACATAATGAAGATGATGATGATGATAATGATAATGATAGTTGATAGTTGACATTGATTAAGCACTATCTATAAGGCGCTGTGTTCAATGAACATGATTTAACTCATTTTAAAAATTTATTTAGTTATTTTTTTGAGAAATAAAAATGATGTCTCACTCTGTTGCCCAGGCTGGAGTGCAGTGGTGGTGATCTCGACTCACAGCAACCTCCGCCTCCTCAGTTCAGGAGATCCTCACACCTCAGCCTCCCAAGTAGCTGGGACCACAGGTGTGCACCACCATGCCTGGCTAATTTTTTTTTTTTTTTTTGTATTTTTGGTAGAGATAGGGTTTCACCATGTCATCGAGGCTGGTCTTGAACTCCTGAGTTCAAGCAATCCGCCTGCCTCGATCTCCCAAAGTACTAGGATTACAGGTGTGAGCCACCATGGCTGGCCAGACTTAACTCATTTTATCTTCACAGCAACTCTATGAAGTGTGTCCCACCATTATAGCTCTTTAACATGAAAGGAAACTGAGGCAGAATGTGGATAAGTGACTTGTCTAGTCTGTGGCTGAGATTCAAACTCAAGTAGTTTGGCTCTAGAGCATAAGACCTTAATTAAGGTGGCTGAAATTAGCTGAAAGTAATGACTATAGTGTTTATTTATTGAGCATTTAATGGATGTTGGGCACTGTCTTTGATGTTGAGAATACAAAGTCCACTCAGATGTGGTCCTTGCTTTAGCTCTCAGTTTAGTGGGGGACATGGGAAAGAAAATATTAAATATTCATATGAAATGTTAATTAATTATTAAAAGGCAATTTAAATAAAGCATGATAAATGCTTTATCAGGGATGAGCACAGCATGCCGGGAGGGTCCCGAGGAGAGGTCTTTTTCCCTTGACTGATCTGAGAGCCATCGCCGTGCACTTTCTCTGTTTTCTCCCGAGTTTCTCCATTTATTCCCATGTTCTCACTTCCACTCACAGAGAATCCAGTTACCTCTGCCCATGAGGCTCACCTGGGAGCCAGGATCTGAGACAGGCAGAGGCAACAGCAGCACAGCCTCTCCTGCAGATGCCCAGACCCTATTCTTCTTCGACAGTGTCCATGTCCTTCTCCTCACAGGGGTTTAGTGTTCCTGAAGGTGTCTTGTTGACTGGTGCCATCTACTTTCTAAGTTTGGGCCACCTTCATAATTAATGTCTCCTTCCCTCAGTATCCCTTGCCTACCATTGCTTTATTCTCAGTTTAGATAACTGAGTTTTGGTTGCAACGTTGGCTGTGATCAAAATGTTAGCAGAGAAATGGAATCTTTCTTGCACACTTTTCTACCTGGTTTACTGTCTCATACACATAACAAAACTCTCATTAAAATAGTTAAGCATAATAACCTTATCCAGCAGTAACCATACACTCATGTGACAAAAAACCATGCAGTTAAAATAGGATTTAATGAAATATAAAACCCAAGGTAGAATGAGGCATTTTATTCATGATTCCTTTACTGTCCCCTTAACTATTTTCAGTCATGACTTAATCTTGGCTCTCACCTGGCTCTCACCTCTGCTTCAGTGAGCACTAACTAACCAGCTCCTAATCTGTCTTGCAGGCAGACCCTCTGCAGTGGCTTAGAGATTTAGGGCCAGGTTGATGTGTCAAAAGCCTCCATTCAGGCTGGCTGCATTTCCTCCTAGCCAACAACTCTTCTCTGTCTCACCCACTAAGGGGTTGTTTACTCTCCCTTGTAAAAGACCTGACCAAACCACTTCCTCTGGTTTCTCTACTCCTAGCTTATCTTCCCAGTCTACCCACAAGAAGAGCAGAAAGGAAGAGTTAATATATTCTTCTGCAGTCCTGTGGACCTGTGTGGTTATCCAAACAGAAGAAAGGAAGAGAAGGGAAGGGGAAGAGAAGGCAGGGGATGGAAGGAAGTTGACACAGAGTACAGCTAGGTATCTACCAGGTACTATTATCTGCACCTTGGAGTGGTTTTTCAGGACAACTCTGTCAGGTGAATAATACCATCCCCGTTTTATAGATGATGACACAGAAGCTTTGTCTTTCCAATTCTATTCTCTCTGATGCTGGTTCAACATAGATTAAACCATAATGGCCATCATCCCATGCTACAGCCATGCACTAAGCACTTACTAGAAGCAGGCACCGAATTAACCCTCATTTTTCAGGTGAAGAAAATGAGTCTCAGAGAGGTAAAGTTAACTGCTTAGGGTCACACAGAATGTGCCACCCAGGTAGCAGAGCCAGGATTCCAGCTCAGGTGTGACTCCAGCGTATTGGTAATTATTAGAGAAGCAGAACACCCAGCGTTTAGAAAGAGAAAAGACAAAGTGGGTGGTGGCATAATTTAGAGTTTTGCAAAAGCCCTTGGGGGAGATGAAGAAAGTGAAAGCAGAATTTTTTGGGGCCTGAAGTGGGTTCTCAGTCATCTGCTGTAGATCTGGGAGCTATGTTTTTCCCAGCTTGAGTATGATGTCACCATCGGGACAGAACTAAAACTACACGAGCCCACTTCTAGGGAAGAGGTTCAGGGAGGTACCCATAGGTTCAAGTACCAGGCTGGGCTAAGTAAATTGCAGAAGGCCACACAAAAATATTTCCTCTTTCAACATCCAAGTGACATTACACATCGACAGCAACCACATGGTCACAAAGTAGGAACACATCTTTACAAATCACAGGGTTTCAACCTAGCCCCCTTTGTCTCCCTTCCTCCATCCCTTTCTTTTCCTTCTCCCTCTCACTTTTCTGTTTCCTTCGCTGTCTACCTTCCTTTCTGTTCTTCCTCCCGTTTTCCCTCTTACTTTCCCATCTACCCTCTCTCCCTTCTTTTCTTCCTTCTTTCCTTCTTCTAGACTTCAGCCTTGCTTTCTCCTTTTAAGTCAATACTTTCCTTTGCCCAGCAGTGCTTATGTTTACTCATTAAATATTTCTCAGCAGCCCATGGCACTAAGACATAACATTAGATTCAAAATGGTTGTCTGAAAATTCTTGGAGTTATAAAGGCAAGTGCATAAGATTGGTGAGTAATAAGAGCTATAAAATAGTTCATACCCTTTGACCTAGTGATTCCATACCCTGGGGTTCCCCAAGGAAATAACCTCAAAGTAAAGAAAAAGCACAAAAGAATTCACAGTAGAGCTTTTCGTAATAGAGGGAAAAAATAACAAATTGAGAACAAAACATTTCACAGGTCCAATAATAGAGGAATGGTCAGGCAAATGATAGTGATACCACATCATCTGGAAATTATGACATCTTAAGAAAAGAACATGACAAGGATGCCAGTGTTTTGCAATATATAAAAAGTACTGAGTAAAAAAAGATCTGAATCCAAAGAGCACTTCCACCCTGATCACAACTTCAGAGAAACATTTCTTTGAACATGAACAATGGTCAGAAGAGAATTTAGGTGAGACAGGGTTTAATCACAAATAGGTTCTTTGGGTAAAGTTATTAAAAGTGTAGGCAAACAAACCAAAATCCAAGCAAGCTTACCAGAACCAAGCCTGGAAAGGTACATTGGAATTAGAAGATTTTTCTGTCTCTATAAAGTGTTCTCACTGTAATAGGGACCACTGCATCCTCGGACCTTTTGGTTGACCTGACCGTCCTCCCCACCCTGGCACTGCCCACCAACCAGTAAAAGTGAGCCACAGCTGCTGCTGCCTGATGTGGCTGACCTCATTCCCCCTGGCCTGTGCCCGTTCTAGTATGTTTCCTCCTGGCTTTCGACCCCTGGATGCCCCTGCCTTATGAGGCTGCACCAGGATCCCCACCTTAGTCTCAATCCATTTTATACACAAACCCCAGCAATGAGTCACATGGTAGATACGTGACCAGAGAGTGACCCATAATAAAAACAAACTCAGATGCGAAACTGTCCCCAATAAGGTGGTGTTCCCTGTGTCCTTTCTGCTTGCAGTACCTCTGTCGTCTGTTCTTAGTCTCTGCCTGGAGACCTGGTTTGGTGCCCTTGACCCTTGGCTGGATCTCCACAGCTTGAAGGGCCTGAGCATTTTCTCCAGTTACAACTATGCTTCCATCATTATCTTTCAAATTTTCTTTGGTCTTAGCACCCATGAGGTGTTTTCTCTTCAGCTGTGTTTTCTTTTCTTTCAGTATAAGGAGATAAGGAAAAATACCCTTTGAGGAATCAAAATGCATGTCACAAAATCCATACTATTAATAGCTTTAATTAATTGAGGCTAGTAGCGTGGCAGGCATGGTGCTAGTAACTTTGTATGTGTTATTTTATTTAACTCCCACGGTAGCCCTAACAAAGTAGATATTGTTTCTATTTGTACCAAGGAAGAATCAGGCTCAGAGATATCAAATGGTTTATTTAAGATTAAACGCAGATTTTGCTCATGTCAAATCCTCTTCCCCTGGTCCCCTGCATTACATGATACAGCCTTCCAGGCACCAGGGATTCCACAGCATGGGTTAAGCATGAGTGAGCCCTTGTCTCTTCATGGAGCCTACTTACTCTTACTTTATGTACAATCATGATAACATGCTTGGTTATTTATTTTTCATGCTTTCCGCGGAATAGAAATACTATGTTATGAAAAGAAAAAGGCTTAAGACGTAAGAGTACTGGTAGCTAGAATGTATAGCCAAAACCTGACAACAAAGAAGAAGGCAAAACAACTATAAAAACATAAAAAAGATTTTTAAAATGATGTCATTTAATGTTGGGGCAAACTCCACACGTTTCAAATAGTCCTGAATCTTTCAGCCCTAAACAATTGCTGAAACTCACAATGATGACCTTGGGTCATCAAGATTACATTTTGTTCTCTATAATCCGCATAAGGATATAGGAAAGGACGGGATCTATTGCAGAAGGAGTTTCAGCCAAATAGTTTCATTAAAAAAAAGTTGTAATGCTTAAAGGAATAAATAAATTCTTAACTCTTGGACACATTGGCTATTCAGAAAAATGACACTTCTTTGTAAGAGAGTCTGAACAATGATTTCATTCTCTCATTGGCCAATTGTTTCAGCCATCACCATAGACAAAAGCTTCCCTAAAGCCATTTTTTCTAATGAGCAAACAGTTATTATTCGATACATGGCTCAACATTTAGAATTGGTTACATTGCAGCCAGTTGGGTTATGTTGTCGGTATTTAGTCATTCTATAAAAGGGAATTTCATGGTATTTAAATGTTTCTCTCTCTTTTCTGTTTCTTAAACTAAAAACAATGACAGACCAGTTTTTACCACATTTTTTCCCTGAAGGAATAAACAATAAAAGAGAAGTGGAATTCTATTTGAGAAAACAGTTCTAACGTTCCTGCCTCCATCAGAAACATTTTAGGGTTTTGTTCCATAGGACTTGGAAGTCTCATGTGGTAAGTGACAGCAGCATTCTGACTTATAGAGGGTGTCAGAAGCTAATGTGTTCTGTCTATTAGCTTCCTGAATGGAAACTTCTCTTGGAGTGTTTCTTCCCCCCAGGCTGTTTTTCCGTTTTGCATACCCACTCATTGATTAATACAGAGAAATGTGAAATATCTGCCCTGCTTTGTGGAGTATTGACAATGTATCCTTTTAAATTTGGAACTGCAGTTTTACCCACGGGAAGAGGTATTTTGGTCATGAATTTGAAGTCTCTTTTATATCTAGAAACCTTGGACTTATCATCAACTAAGCCCTCACTTCTCCCACATTCCATCCATCACCAAAGGCTATCAATGCTCCCTCCTAAATCATTCTCAAGTGCATGGCCTGAGATCCATTCTCATTGCTACTACCTTGGTTTAGCTCTTGTGATCTACAGCCTAGAGCTTACTCTGTTATTACAGCTCTTAACTGGGCTCCTTGCCTTTGATTTCCTTCCTCTCCAATCCATTCCCCACTCTGCCATTCTAATTATGTCATTGCTCTTCTTAAAATCTATCAATGACCCTTCATTTCTTACTGCACACATTCATAATCTGTGTGCTGTGTCACACACTGGGTTACAGGAAATGTAGATATTGATCCTCACAGCTTTTGGGGCAACAAGGCAGGCTTGGAGCTTCAGGAGCCCCAGGGACTGCTCAAGATTGCAGCCCTGTCCTTTCACCCCAGTGTACTGTGTGTGTGTATATATATATATTTTATATATATATATAAAAAATATTTTCTTCTTGAAAATACTCCAGGAAGTTCTGGGAAAGGCTAGCTTACAAAGTCCTTCTCACCCTGGCCCCATCCATCTACAAGACTCTCATGAGACTACCTACCCTACAAACCCTTTGCCTCAGCTAGTAAAGCCTCTTGCTTTCCCAGCTTAAATCCACATCACATTTTTACAACACTATGACTTTGAACTTGAGGCCTGGATAGTGTTCTCCTTATTTCTTTATCTGGTGGTCTCCTCCCTCCTCCTCCTCCTCCTCCTCCTCCTCCTCCTCCTCCTCCTCCTCC